>NC_140496.1:90769765-90929765 GCF_964271855.1 Acomys minous | reverse complement strand
ACATTGGGAGACCATGCAGGTCATTGCAGGAGATTCCAAACACACAAGCACCATGGCCCACATCAGAGACTTACAACCTGTAACTGCATTTCTCTTACCGTGTGTCATTGTCATTCTGTCATTTTAAAAATCTAATTTCATGATTGAAAATCCTGGAAGAAAAAAATATTGGATTTTATGACCAGATCATATGATGTGTTTTTCTTATAATGGATTCTGATGGATGAATCATACATATTTTGACATTGATACACATGATTAAAAATGTTTTGTAGTATATGGCTCTGAAATCATTGTTGGTTTTATTAGCCATGATGTGAATAGAGCTTGGAAATATGCTCTGGCTCACTTTAGTAATACTGGAATCACATCTGGAAATATTTGTCCCGATCTATGGCAAAACATTTCTTCTGAGTACTTCATCATTAGATTTTTTTGCTTTATTCATCACTTTTTCCTCTTCTTTTCTTCCTGGATTACTGCAATAGTTCTGTTGTTAATCCTTGGCCTTCAGTGAGTCAGGTTGTTAGGTAGATAGGCTGTCTACAGGCTAAGGTTTCACCTGCAACAAAATAAGATAGCTTCCTGAGAAGCTATGCACTTCTTGGTGTGACCTTCCCTCTTCTTTTCTGAGCTAAACTTTGAGACAGAGTTAGAACAGGAATGAGGGAGGCGTTTTGCTTCCCATCTGCTTTCTCCCTGTACCTCCAGTTCCTAGCAAGGTTTTAGCCATCTGCATGGTCCTCTCACTGTGAGGAAGTGGGAAGAGCCTGCTGCACTGGACCCAACACTGAGCACTTCTAAGAGAGTCTAGTGC
This sequence comes from Acomys minous, assembly GCF_964271855.1. Lineage (NCBI taxonomy): Eukaryota > Metazoa > Chordata > Mammalia > Rodentia > Muridae > Acomys > Acomys minous. The sequence goes on along the minus strand of NC_140496.1, from coordinate 90,928,948 downwards.
CCTTGGGCAGCCCTTCATATTCCTGAGTGTGTTTCTCTTCTTCTTCATTAACAAGATTCACTGTTTTGTTTCCTTGTTTCTGATGATGACTTTCAAAAAATGGAAAATGATGTCACACTGTCATGAAACAGATCTTGGGTTTTTTTTTCCACATGGGAGATAGAATTTATTTATTATTTATTTATTACTTTTTTATTTAGCATGAGTTATTCACATTACATCCTGATTATTATCTCCTCACTTTCCTGTTCCCATCCTCCCTCCCTATTCCCCTCCCCTAGACCTCTGACAGGGAGGGCCCTCCTCCCCCATGAGCTGACCATAGCCTGTCAGGTCTCATCTGGATAGCCTGGATCCCCTTCATCTGTATGCCTGCAAGATGGCACTTTGATGGAATGTGTAAACTGTTATCTACTTAATGGCTTTAATCATGATCAGTCTTCTTGTAGCAAAAAACGTTCATAGCTCTTTGTTACCTTGAATTCTATGGTGGCATCTAGTAAGAGGCCTGCCTTTCTACTCACTGCTTCTCATAACACCTAAAGAATGTTTCAGCCAAACCAGAACACTTTTTTATTTGCAGTAAACAAATATGATTAATTTAAATACTGTGATCTCCTTGTCATGAATTGTGAATAATCAATGATTCTGTAAAGCACTTTTTCATTTAACAAAAGTACTAGCAGCATTATTCATAATAAAGTATTATAAGCAATATTCATAAAATATAGATCTCCTATTATATGTTCAAAACATATTACTATTTATATTACTAATATTGTAATAATATGTCACTGCTGTGTAAAAAAAAAGGACCAATCATATTGTATTTCATTCAGCTAGCATTATTCAATGAAAACAATCAAGTGTGATATAAAAGCACTTTCTAACCAATGCAAAGAATTTAACTAGTTATATATATTCAACAGTTATATTTTGTGAATATTCATATGTACAGGCAAGGAATTTCATGATGATGTAGAGGCGCTTTCTAAAATTTAGCCTCATTACATAATCAAAATATGGCACTGAAAATATTTCTGTTTGTAATTTATATAGGTTTTGTTTAAATGTGCTTTCATTTTATTTTCTTCCAAAATGCACTGATAAATCTGGAGGTAGAAGTGATTTTTTTATTATTACAATATTTTATCCACTTACACCACAATATGCTATTAATATTCAACCTTGACAAAAGTTAAATGGAAACTAAATAAAATATAGCGAAATCTTTTAGGAGTTGTTGTAACTTTAGTATATTATTCAAAAAGCCAGATTCCAGAGGGTGACTACATAGATTTTATTCTTGTCTTTAATACTTGGTTCTTACTAGTTTAGGAAAATTGTTAAAATACTATACCTTAATTTCCTCATCTGTAGAATATTACCTTCTATCATTTGCTCAAAGCAAGTTTTCTGAAGAAGAGGGAGTTAAGATATGTGAAGTGCTGATGATGGATTCTGGAACAGGGTGGCAGCTACTCCAATTTCAGAACAGTCATCTCTGAAAATTAAAGGCCTCCTCTTGATGCAGAACCATATAATCTACTTGTAGTGTGGCATAGTCATTACAGATCCCTAAAAATTAATCAAGAGTAAAATAACTTGAGTAAAGTCTTGATACCACAAAGCAATTTTTGGAAGGAAGAGAAAAGTCTCTTAATATTTAATACAAAAGGAAATTACTTAGCTTAAAGCACTTGATTTGTCAGTGGCCCACTCTCCCCAAATTAGCTTACTCACTTTCAATATTATTACAATTTATTGCCAAAAAGTAATGCAAATATCATATTGGGCAGCAATGTTCTGGCGAAGGAATAATGGAGAGAAATAGTTCTCAGAGGATTATAGAAAAGCCTGAATTTCTTGACAAGTAAAATTCCATAATCATAATTTTTCCACTGTATTAAATCACAGTTCCACTTGTAAATGAAATTGAATATGTAGCTACTTCAGGACATGCTGGCTACTAGGTATAAAACAACTGCCTTAGGTGAGAACTTTATTTATATCATAAGGAATTAATTTTTGCCATAGTTTTACCTCATAAAGTTGTCGCATTTCCAAGGAGACATAAAAGACCCAAGGAAGCATGAAAACAAAGAAAAAACAACACCAGAGAAAGGAAACCATAGAAAGAAATGAAGAGTTCTCATACTGAGCCTTAAAAAGTAAAAGCCAAGGCCATGATCAACTTTGGGTTATATCTACGATAGATTTAAAAGAAAAATAATATGCAACAGTTGTTTGCATTTGAAAGGTACCAAGCCCCAGCTTTAAAACCACTTGGGTGCCAGACAAAGCTTCTGACTTTGATCGTTTCTCCTCCCAGAGACAAAGAGGACAGAGTTAACCATTGATGTCAGTGGACTAGTCATACACCATGAAATTCCCAGGCTAGATACCAAGCACTCTTCAAGTCCAAGTACAAGGTGTATAGTTATTGCCTCCATTGATACTTTTAACTAGTTAAAAACTAACCAAATTAAGACAGAATTTCAACTATATGTAAAAACAAGTTTATTTGTTATCAATAATAAGCATGAAAATGAAGTTCTGAATAGAGAAATAAGTGCCATCTATGGTCTCAGACATTCAGACAGAAAGCAACTTAATATGACTGTAGGGAATTCAGTGTGATATCTCTCTGAAGAAAGTTCCCTGAATATCTTTTTAAAACATATACATTTATATCATTCCATATATATACAATAAACTACCTATAGCAAGAATAACCATGACACAATCAGGAATTATATAAATGTTACATTCTTAGTGTTTTGGCTATTTGTATTTGATAGCCTTGAAGAAAACATCTTTCCTATCTTGGTGTGTCTAAAAGTCTGGATTTAAATCTATTTCTATCACATCTTGTCATTATCAACTTAAAACATCTATCTAGACCTAAACCATCTTAATCCCTAAACAACTAAGCTTCATTGTAAAGGTAAGCTACCTGGCCTTCAACTCCATCAGAGACTTGAGAAGAAATAAACTTGATTATGCAAATATTCTGGAGTGCAGATTAGCAGCTTTCCAAATGAGATGACAGAGACAGTTTGCTACCTAAACAGTCACCCAAAACTCTATTATGTTAGAGCATCTTTTTCAGCCTTCTGGCCCAATATTTCTGACAGACATATTTGTAAGGCAAGAACTGCTGAGGACTTTCTTTCCCTTTCTTGGCAGAGTTTTGCTGTCGACTCTGCCTGCATCCAAACTTGCCCTAATATGAGGTATTGTACCCATATAACTCAATTATAATACAAGGTTTACTTCCAATACTTTTAAAGTGCTATTGCAGGCTGTTTAAGATAAATAAGTTCTATAAGTTAATTGTTTGCAGATCAAATCATGGCCATGTCAATCCCTAGTCTACTTTTATCACAGGAATATACATCTTAGGTGTGGCATATAGATATGATTCTATAGGAAGATAAGATAGGATAGTTAGATAAGGCTTTCAAAAACCTCAGAGACAAGACATGCAGAATATGGCATTTAAAAATGTTTTTATTATTTTAAATATTCACTGACAATGAGATAGGTTAACTCCTGGCAATACCCAGCCTACCTTAAAGAGGATGATGAGCATCAAAGAACCTCCTTATGGAGATGGCTTCAAATGTGGCAAACAAGCCACTGGGCAAAATGTCCTCGCTTCTACCCCAGAAAGGATCCTTGAATATTGTAACAGTTCTGAGATCACGTGATGGGAAAAAATTATCTGAAGTGGCAAGTGTCAGGAAGACTAAGGCTAGCAGTAGTCATTGATCTCATGAAGAACATGGCTGTATTGTACAAAATATTATCATGTATCTCCATAAACAGATTAACATATACAGGACTATGAAATTATAATTACAAATAACAATAGTGGCATGGTAAATATGTCCCTATCTATATCTTCTACAGATGCAAAACATCCTCCAATATGAAATTTAACATAATGATTTAAAAAATAATAACCCATATTCAGAATAGGAGAGAAGGCCCAGGGCCATGATCCTAATTACAGCATCAGTCTCTACCAATATGAGTGTTTGTATATTCCATGCACTTACTAAAGATTTCTATCATCTTTTCATAGTTCAAAGGGCTTGACAGAGATTGCTGAACATCAAAAAATACTACAAATATCATAACTACATGTATCCATTCATTTATTTCTACATTTGCTTATCCAACAACAAATGCTCATTTATATTCTGCCAGTCACTGTGATAGGAGTTTTGAAATATGAAGATGACTAAATCATGCATGTTCTAGAAACTCTTGTCTTAGGAACTCATAAACACTTAATTGAAAGTGCTACAATCATATATGTATGAAGCTAGTGTGTGTGAAAACTGCCCCAGTCGATATAGCTTAAATTGCTCTTCAGAGATCCCTGAGACAGATGCTTCAGGCATTTGGCATACAGACATTGTTGCTAGAGATTTTAGGTTGAGAGAACAGAGACACATGGTTTTAATATATCAAATAGAGCCTCAGAATTATATTCCTGTAACTCCCTAAATATACCAAGTGGCCCCAGCAAACCCTGATCCTACCACGTACTTTCCCACCTTAATACAATAAATGAAATCAACAAAATTCCTGGCTTCAGGGGTCAGATAAGACAGAATTCAAATGACATGGCTCTAGAGGAGGCAGAGTTTCTGCATTTTTAACATGTGGCTGGTAAACTTACATCTCTCATTTTGTTTGATGATAAGATGAGATAAGGGTGAGTCTCATTTTGACATTTTAAATGTCCAGTAGATAATTAAAACATGTTCTCGCTGTCTGAACTTGAATACCTATAACCAAAGCTGCTTGATAAAATTCTAACTTTGCAATTCTGTATTTCATATTAAATATGTTTCTCATTCATGAATTCATCTACTGAGATGACTTCTCTGACACATAGTAAGGATCTTAATTATATGCATTGCAGAAACCCTAGTAAATGTATGTTAAATAGAATTATGTTCACCTTCCCTGGAAAGAAAACAGAAAACAGCAAGGAGCAGTAAGATGATCCATCACACAACCAGTTAAAGGCAGAAATGGAACTACAGCCAGCTTCCTAGTGCTCAATCTAAATGTCTTTGCCCCTTAGGAAGCATGGCTATTCATCCTCTCAGGCAAAATCTCTCTTTAACTGTTTACTTACTCAACCTCGGTAGGAAATCACTCAAAGGAATGATCAATCTAGTTTGTTATACAGAATCTATTTATATCTGTTAAATCCTGTGTGTGTGCATGCACGTGTGTCTGCACATGCACGTGCATACTTATTTTATCTTCCTAAGACCTTATAGGTAGCGTTGGGCATTAACCAAATGTTTGCAAATAAGAGGGAAAAAACTGAGTCACAAAAGAGGATAAATTACTTCTCAAGATCTTAATGTAAATAAGGGACAATATCAGGATTTAACCCAGGTCCTGTGTCTTTAACCACTAAGTGTACTGCCTCTCAGTCTTCATATTGTCTTACACATTCATTTCCAGTACACAGAAACCAAAAAATACCACATGCTCGTGAGTTCGAGGCTAGCATGGTCTACAAAGTGAGTTTAGAACAGCCAAGGCTGCACAGAGAAACTCTGTTTTGAAAAAAAATATTTGGGAAATAGCTCTACAATATTGACTCATGTCATTCTTCTAAATAATTCTTAAAACATTGTAAATATGGGAGCTCGAGTCAAGATTCAGCAGCTAAGATGGTTGCTCTTGAATAGGATCTGTTCATTTCTCAGTACCTACTGTCTATAACTCCAGTTCTAAAGGACCCACTGCCCTCTTCTGTCCTCAGACAGCAGACACACACATGGCCTGTGGGAATTCATGCAGACAAAACACTCATACACATCAAATAAATAAATCTAAATTAAAAGAAAAACTTTGTAGGTATAATGCAACTCTTCTTCTTGGGCCCTTCTAGACATGTGGTGACGTTGCACTATCTGCTCCCTGAAGTCTGGTACAGGGAATTAGAGTTTGTTCAGCTAAGGAAATGAATGAAATGTGAGTGGGACTCATGTGTGTTGCTCTGAAAAAGAACATAAAGAGAGAGCCAGTGTATGACTCTACACATTGCTCTAAAGGCCTGGGTGATCAGATGCAGGGAGAGAGATATTAGAGCAAAGGCCTCAGCAACTGCCAGTGAGCCTTTCCAGAGTTAAGCCATTTATAACCCTTCGCTTTCTGCCAAAACCCAGCTTATCTGGGTGCTTATGTCTTAATTATTAAAGGTACCATGTATAGTTAATATACTTAGGCATAATCATTCAACTTTATTGGAATTAGCAAATTATACAACAGACTCCAATTTCCTGATTATTAACTTTCAGGACATATGTTTTCTTTAACTGTAAAAAGATCATTTCCTGGAGCTTGAGTTTTACTCTTCGGTGTTCGAATATGCTCAACTTTCAAGGGTGCTTCCTGGGAAATAAAGAGTCACAGCACACCTAGGACATTCCTGTTCTACTTCTGTGGAGGCACTTTTCATGTTTGTCTTCTCTGGTTTCTGTGTTGCTGGTATAGGGACACTAACAAAGGACTCTTCGGAGCTGTTAACAGAACTCTTTATATATGTTCCATCTATAACGTTGCCTTCCCAATGTGTTGATGTTGGCCATTGGGGCAGATCATAAGTGTATATTCATACAGTACTTGAACAGTGTGTTTTCCTCATTCATACAATGTATTTTGATGAAAACTTTGGATACTCTTCCAGAGTCTACATCATAATAGTCTTCGAATCTTTCCAGTCTGGACCATTCTTGAATTTCATTTTTATAATGGTCAGACCTTTCATTACTCAGCATCACCACAGGGAATAATACTAGACATAAATTCAAAACTAAAACTGATTTAAAAGACACCAACACTTGGCTCTGAAGACGACTGCATACGGTTTCACTAAGACAGCATCTTCCTCTGCCAAAGTCAGTAGCTCCCCAACTTTTTTCACTGCTGCCTGACTTCCTTGGCTGTTCCCTGACCTTCTTGGCTGCCCCCGCCAACTTCCTTGGCTATTCTCCAACTTCCTTGGCTGCTCCCAACTTCTCTGGATGCATATGAGGTGAAGGCAGACTGCCCTTCAGGAAAAGGCCTCCACCCTCTCACGTGTGTCACCTCAAATGGGCAGCAGGACTGTTGTGTCTATTGTGTGGTTGTCTGACACTTCCCCATTTCTGTGTACAAACCACATCTTCTAGAAACAGCCCTCTTTTCTTTGTTTAAAGTGTTTTGCACTATGTGGTAGGATAGGTTGAGTGTGTCAGCATTTAATAAAAATACATTAAACATATCAGAAGAGTATCCCATGGCACTCCTAATATGGAGACTTTTCTTCTACTCAAACATTTGAGTCATGTGGGCAACATTAAAAATATAGATTCCTGGGCCCTAATTCCAGATGCTTAATTAACTTTGTCTAAGATGCTCCCTGAGAATCTATAGTTTTAAATTCCCCTTAGATGATTCTCACATGTAGCCAAGGTTACAAATCATGCCTTACAACTGCCCATGAGACAGACTTGCTTGCACTTCATCCCCGCTTTGTTAGTATCTTAGATCTTTAAAGACTTCATCAGTTTGCTAGGATTCTAAGTCCACCTTTTGGTCATATAGCTTATCACTTTTCCATAGGCATTAGCTAGTTCTGCATCAAACTCTCAAAATTACAAAGGAAAGCTCTGCTATTTAACATTGCTCTTGAATAGTAGAGTCACAACTGACAAGGCTCACTAGCCATTGAGAGCACATCTGCCAGCAGCTGACTTAAAGTTGTCACTGGAGGCAGTAATGGAGAGTGTATATCATACTGTGGGGCAGGCATCTCAAAGGGAATCTAGGAAGAGGACAAGTTGAAGGTTTGAGAGCCATGACGGCACAAATTGGTTCAAATGTGCAAACAAGGGAGTGGATGGAGCATTCTGCAGGCTTATCTTTGGAACAAAGGAGCCCATCTGTAAAGATTTACCATTTATAGCTTTGTCATAAGGAAGAAACATCAATGAACCTATGTTAAAAGGTTTAGAAAATAGTTTTAACTCATCATGATAACCCTGATGGTTTTGATTTGGTCTGTCCATCCTTTTTTTATAAGATTTGTGAGTTCAAAGGCTCAATTCTTTCCTCACAGTATGGCTTGTATTTTGAGTAAGACTGCTTTTTACCTTATAAGGTGCAGGGATTTCTACCTTCAATAGAGTAATATTAATGTATCTCTAGTAATAAATGTGATTTATATTCTGGGTAAAAAAACATGAGTCATACAAAACCTTAAGGGTTTTTTTTTACTGTTTTCTTTATGCTAGCAAATATCTTTACTACTTGTTTGCTCAAAAACATAAATCTTACCTTGCTATTTCTAACTATAGGATATTTATTAGGAATAGTTCTGAAAATAATCAGCATTGATGATTGCCATTTTCATGGAGGACAGAAAAATGTTAGTAGGATAATGTCTTCTCCTTTAGATTGGTTTTCCTACTGACTTACCACACATTGCAGAGATGTTATTTAAATTGAGAGAAGTGTGCTATTAAGTAATTAATTTTAGATTTCTTTTAGAAATCCAGGAGAGGCAACTCAGGTTACATCTTCACACCAAAACTAATGAGCCTCACTTTAGTTATATATTGTAACAAAAACCTCCCCCAACTCATGATGGGCTAACAAACAGATCATAAATTGAAAGTACAGCAAGTGAAGACACAGTTTAAAAAATGTAGCCCACCAAATGTTCTAGGAAGCATTTCACTCTCCTCATGAATGTGTGCTGCCCAAAGCTGTGGCTCACTGTCACTTGCAGCATCATAAGAGTCTCAGACAATAGATTACCAGCTTGTACGAAGACTGAAATTCAGACCTTAAAAGACCGGTTTATACCAAAGGCTGTCAGTTTGAAGCATCATTATCAAGCCAAGATTCATAATCAGACCATCAAAATCAGGTAGTGTCTGAAACTGCTTAGCAACTATTTCTTACTGACTAATACAAAAATGATAAACCTAGTATTTGAGTCTACTATTACAATACTCTAAAAAGTTTTACACTCATGCAAGTGCCTATACATCCATATTCTCAGGTATAAATCCGTGGAGTGAAAAGTCGTGGGAAGAATCTTGGTTAGGGTACCACTTCTTCCTATGTGATTCAGGATTCACAAATTCCCTGTGGTTTAGGCTCCTATAATTTCTTGCTAAAATATTTAGTCAAAAAAGTTTCTAACTTTAAAATGTTGTATTAAAATACTGCCCATGGCCTAGTTATGGCACTTCTGGGCATCTACCCAAAGAACACCATATTTTACTACAGTGATATTTGCTCACTCATGTTTATTATTGCTTTATGCACAATAGCAATAAAATGGAATCAGCCTAGGTTTTATTAGTAGATAGAAGGATAATGACAATGTGGTGGTATACACACACACACACACACACACACACACACACACACACTGTGGGATTTTATTCAGCTGTAAAGAAAGTGGAGTTCTGTGACTTGCAGAAAAATGCGTGAAACTGAAAAGCCTGATTTACTTGAGGTCACCTAGGCCCAGGAAGATGGACACTGAGTGTTCTTTCTCAGGTGAAGATCTTCACCTTGGAATCAGAAAAACTAGACAACAAGAAACTAGAAAGGGGCCCCTGTCAGGGAGAAAGTTATTTCAGCAGAAAATTTCCATATAATTAAATTTCAGGAGATGACACCCTTATGCCATGATGTTAAAATTGGATATACCGGATAAATATGGCCTAAAGTTGTCTTAGGTACTTTATCCTATGGAATGTTTAGTATTTTCTTAAAACACTGCTCCAAAATGCATCCTTGCTCCAATAGAAACCATGTGGTACAGTGAAATAAGGAATGACTTATTTCTGCCTCTATTTTGCAACCTAAAGCCTTCAGGATAAAACTGCAATTATACCTCCTTCTAGCTATTTTATTAATGAAACAAAATTAAATAAAGACTATTCACACTGGGCAACATGGAAACTTACAGCAGATGACTCCTTTTTACTAAGTCTCTCCCCTTTGTTCTTTTTCTTCTTAAGGAGCCATTCTTATTCTCAATTCAATCTTCAATCTTTAATAATTGAAGCAAAGTACCTTGAAAGCAAAACCACTTAGTATCCAATATACATTTGGCAGTCCAAAATGAAGAATTCAGATCTGGTACTTGGATAACTTAAGCATGACTGAGCATGAGCCAAGGTTCACAGAGGCCAGAGCAATGATCTCACACCTCTCAAATGGGCAATTAATGGTTCTGGGGCCAATTGCAACCAGGATACAACTTGACAGGAGGCAAATAGTCTACTTTATCACTGTGATGCTGGTTGACAAGGAATGTCTACAGGGACTGTATTAAACCTGAACACTGTAGAGGCAAGGAGTAGAAGACAGAGGGTCTACATTTGGCATCAGATGGGGAGGCAGAAATCAGTGTTTCCATTAATAAGAGGAAGCCAATTAGAGTTTTTTGATCTTCTTCATATAAATAATTTTATTTGAGTAATGTTATGTGTGTGTGTGTGTGTGTGTGTGTGTGTGTGTGTGTGTGTGTGTGTGTAATAGATTGTGCTATTAAAGTACTGAAGCCTGTGAGGTTTTATTTAGTATTTTTAAGTAACAGCACATAATATTTCCTTCGTTGATGTTTTATATAATATTCTCATAACTTCTGTTATGTTCTTACAAGTACTATATAAGTTAAATCTGGGCCCTCATTTAAGAAAATGAAGCTGAATCTTAGGATACGAGAGTTTTTTTTTTTCCAGAGCCGTACCAATCCCATCTCAGTATCAGTGGTTTTCATCACCTAACAAAACTGGAAAACACTAGAATTAATTTAGTTTTCGTTATCCAGACTTTAAGAGCTGGGAGTAGTGGTGATGGACGAGTAAGCCAATGGATTAGTTACTGTTGCTGTGATAAAAAAAAACAAAACAAAACAACAACAACAACAACAAAAACACTGTGGCTAAAGGCAACTAAAGAGAAAAAAATGTTTATTTGGGCTCATAGTTCTAAAGAGATAAAAGTGGAGGCATGGTAGCTGGAGCTAGAATCTTGAGCCATTATCAGGAAGCAGAGAGAAAAACTTGAAATAGGCTGAGTCTTTAAACCCTCAAGCCCCACACCCATTAATAATGCCTTCTCCAAGGCTATACTCCTGAAACATCGCAAACAGCACCACCTACTGGAGACATAGAGTACAAATGCCCACAATTATGGAGGACAGCTCACTCAAACTACCACAGCCGATGGTAGGTGAAAGAAAAATGTGTTCTGAAACTGTGATGTTTGGGCTTGGAAAGCAAAAAAAAAGTATGTTGCATTCCTGTCACGAATGTAATAGTGGTATGGTGTGTACAAGGTAATCCAAAGACATAATAAAATGTGTGTGTGTGTGTGTGTGTATGCACATACATTAATAAAAGCAAACCTAGAAATAAGCACAAAACAGTATTAGATGTCACCCAAATTCCTACATTTTCTTAAGGACATAAAGTTATTGATCATGTTACCCAAATATACCAAGGATCTTTGAGCCAGAGAAGTTCACTCATTTCACATTTATAATGCAGGTTGCATCCCCTATTGTACAATCTTACATTTCATTTCTATTTCCTATGTAAAGATGGCTACATATTTATGTATATCCTTTGAATATAGTAAAATGAACTCCTGTACAATTCTGCAGTTTTAATAATAAAATTGGATGAATCATAGGTCAGTTTCTTGCTTATAATACCCTTTGCCAAGCTGAGGCTTCAGAATTGATATAATCTTATCTCCCCAGTTCTCACAGACATAAAGTTTTTTCAAAACACCAGGCATCCTGTGCGATACTGTCCTGTTTTGATCTAGTAGATGCAAAACAAATTTAGGCTATGAATCACAATGGTAAAGAAGCAAAATAAAAAAAGGTGAATTAAGGTTGATTTCTGAGAGCCATTTGTAGGACACAAAATCTAATAAGTCATAAAGAGTAAGTGTTATTTGTTGGGCCCAAGTCTAACGCAAAGCTTGTCATCAAATCTAATCCATGTTGGAATTTATTAAGACACTCAATCTCAGATTTATGCTAATAGGCTAATTTTGGAAACCAAAAGAGGTGACTTCACGTTATCACTACTCCCAGAACATAACATATTCAGGACCACTTTTGTTTCTACTGCAGACCTTGAGGGCTCCCTGAAAAGCTGCAGAGGGAAGTGTTCATATCTGTAGAAAATTGCTGAATAGTTGAAGAGATTCAAGGAAGATGAAGGAAGTAGCTTTAAGCTACTTCAAAAATCAAGAAATAATTTCGTGAGGATTCTGGATTGTTTGATGATTGTTAATTAAAGCATCATGAGCCCATTGAAGGATGAAACAAGCAACTGATAAACTATATGTTTGAGTGAGGCAAGGTGCAGGCAGGACAGAGTAAACAAGAGTTAAAAGGAAATACAAACTATGTCCTGAGATGGGATTTTAGAGTTTAAAATGAGGTACAGGGAAGGAAAGGGTGGATAGAGATGGGAAAAGGGACATGGTTAACTGAGGTGATATTAGGAATTTAGTATATTGGCATTATTGATTAATTGACCCATTGCCACACTGCTATATTCAAATTAACCTCTTTTATAGAGCAATTGCTTTAAATAGAGAACCACCAGGTCCTCAAAAGCACACGGTCTGCTACTACCTTATTAGAGTTTTATCCATGTGTTCCAATCACACGTTCTACTTAGAGCTCACAGAGCACCCCAAGCCAATAAGAATGACTGAGCTAGTGAAAAGGCACAATTTTAGACTATGTCTGTAAAGGCTGCAGATCCAAGAGATCTTGAGTGTCCTCAGAATACCTTGCATTTATATAACAATGATTTTTTTTCTTGTCCTACTCACATGACAAGCAACTCAACAAGCAGAATCACTATTCTTCAGCTTTGGCTACAATGAGCACAAATGACCTCATGATCATTCTCCCCGCCCCCCCCCCCCAATCTAGGGACTTTCCATTCAGATGTTCTTAAGTAATTGAAATCTTCAGGGCACTCTGAAAATGGGGCTTTTGCCCACTGAACTAAGAGATACCTCTCCTAATCTTTACCATATTTATGTTGGAGCTTGCTGCTATTGCATTCCTCACGGAAACATCAGCATTTGCCAACACTCTGTAGAAAGAAGTTTTAATCCAAGCTGTTTTGGCATGTGAACGATGGACTATAGTTCCAACAAGTTCTTTTTAGACTTAAGAGAGTCATGGAACTTCAGAAAGAGGGTAGACCTGCAGAAAAGCAAAGAAGACCTAGAGCCCCCAAACCCACATCTTAACCCTTGCTACATCACTCATGAATGGCTCTTATAGCTCCATTAGCTTTCACAGAATAGTGGATTACAGAGTGAAATGTAATTTTGAAACCTGAGATCATCAGAGTTCTTTCTTCTATCAGGAGATCCAGGTAAGTTGTTTAATGTGCTTTTGCCTCCATTTTATCATACAAGAAATTGAGAGATAATAATATTGAACTCTAACTGTTGTGACTTCACAGTATAAAATCATGACAGTGCTGTGAACAGTCTTACAGAAAGCAGTCTGTAAGATTACTTTGAAATGCTGTCACTACTACTGGCTTCTATATGTTGATCATGCAAGACAGAGTATCATGCTGGGAGTTCTCATAGAGTGGACTGCACTCACTATGAAGAGTGTGATGCAAGCGGTATGCCTTCATTTGGTGTAGGCTCCCATAGAGCTGATAGGTAGAGCTGAGATGGGAAGTCCTGCCAGGTAGACTCCAAAGCCTTTGTCTTTTAACTGCTCTGTTACACTCTCTTCCTGGGGTTTATGAAGTGGTAAGAATATTTTTACTGGCTCCTTGAAATTAAACACACTTGATTGTGATATTTCTGAACCTTACAATCTAAAATGTGAACTATTTGCATGACACATACTAGTGGAGAGCAGGCCCATGTGCACTGTCTCAAATAACTATTTTTTCCTGAGTGAGTAAATGTTTTGGCTTTATTTTTCACACTGTGTATCTGTGGATCTATTTATCAAAGGTTAAAGGGAGACAGGAAAAACTGAAAATGCCTTCTAGAATACTCCTGGTATATAATTTATTTTTTTATATTTTGACATTTAAAAATACCTTAGAAAATGACAACAGACAAGTAACCACATAGAATTCTAATTCAACAAGCCACATCAGACTCCTTATGAAGAGTCTATGAGCCTTTCCCAAAATTTCATGTGGTGATAAAAACACCACATGAAATACAAATCTGATGATAACATAAACTTCATTTTTCAAGGAAGTTCAAAGACAATCTATTGTGCATTTATAGATGTGCATATGCAACATATATGTGCATGTATATATTTGCACACACATGAGTATGCATACACAAAAACATCAAGTTAGGTCGTTTTTCTTTTTTTCTTTCTTTCTTTCCTTCTTTCTTTCTTTCTTTTTTTCTAACCAGATCAATTCTTTAAAGGATGCCTAAAGAATAAATTATATAAAATGTTCCCACCAACTAGAAATCTGGAAATTCTTTTAGAATCTGGAAAAAGAATGATAAGGTTCTCATTGCTATGTGTCTCATAAAGCTGCTTATGGTAGAGGCAATACTTCAACACTTTTCAAGGAAAATCTTTAATTTATAGCTGAAAATGCTAAGTTCTGAGATGTGCAGACACCTGGTGGCACTCAGAGGAAGCATAGCAGGTTACCAAGAAGAGACTTGATACCCTATGAGCATATACAGGGGGAGGAAATCCCCTCAGGAACAGTCATTGTGGAGGGGAATAAGGGGAAAATGGGAGGGAGGGAAGAATGGAAGGATACAAGGGATGGGATAACCATTGAGATATAACAAGAACAAATTAAGAAAAAAAATGACATGGCTAGCAAGTGGCTAACATAAAGATTTCACCCACACTTTTATCATTCCTTGCACAATGGCAACAGAAAATATTTGACCATCATGAATAAATAACTGTGTGCAAAGGTCTCTCTCCAAACAAATGATCCGCAACTAAAAAGATGGGGCTTCAAAATTCACAATTTTTGCTTCTGGGTTAACTCACTCATTATGATCATTTCTAGCTCAATCCATTTATCCACAAATTTCGGGAATTCCTGGTTTTTAATAGCTGAATAGTATTCCATAGTGTATATGTACCACAGTTTCTTTATCCATTCTCTTCTATTGAGGGACACTTAGGCTGTTTCATGTTCTGGCTATTATGAATAAGGCTGCTATGAACATGGTTGAGCAAATGTTCTTGTTGTGTGCTGGAGCATTTTCTGGGTATATTCCAAGGAGTGGAATAGCTAGGTCTTGAGGAAGCCCTATTCCAATTTTTCTGAGATAGCACCAGATAGATTTCCAAAGTGGTTGTACTAGTTTGCATTCCCACCAGCAATGAAGGAATATTCCTCTCTCCCCACATCCTCGGAAAGACTCAAATGGTATACACTCACTTATATCTGCATATTAACCCAAGGGGCATGTCCCACCAAAGCCTTCACTTACCAGGAAACTGAAACAGAGGGGAGGACATTCTAGTGGGACTCTAGATGAAAGAAGCATGGGAGAATGGCAAAGTAGAAGGATCCAGAGGGTCCTAGAAGCCTACAAGTAGAACATTATGATAGGCAGATTTGGGCACAGGGGTCCCGCTCAAACTAAGGCACCAGCCAAGGACAATACAGGTGGTAAACCTTAAACCCCTACCCAGATCTAGCCAATGGACAGAACACTCTCCACAGTAGAGTGGAGAGTGGGATATTACTTTCTCACATACTCTGGTGCCTGACCTTTGACCATGTCCCCTGGAGGGGGAGACCTGGTGGCACTCAGAGGAAGGACAGCAGGTTACCAAGAAGAGACTTGGTACCCTATGAACATATACAGGGGGAGGTAATCCCCCTCAGGAACGGTCATAGGGGAGGGGAATAAGGGGAAAATGGGAAGGAGGGAAGAATGGGAGGATACAAGGGATGGGATAACCATTGAGATGTAACAAGAATAAATTAATAAAGGAGAAAAAAAACTTTAAAAAAAAACAAAAAAATACACAATTTTTAGTAAATCCCTTTAGCCAAAACTATGGTCAAAACATTCATTTTCACTCCACTAAGATTCTCTTACCTTCTATGCTTTTAAACTAAAATGCTTTTGCCATTAGTTTGTCATCTTCTGATAGAGCAGGTAGAAACTCATAGAAACTGACTTAGAGCAGAGCCTAGAAGCTCGGGCCAGGCTGCTTTTCTTTCCACAGGCCTCTCGTGAGGACGGCTCTGCATGCCATTCATCCACTCCAGGCTTCAGCTTAAATATTTAGGTTGCAAATAACAAAAGAGCACCATGGTGTATTTTTCCAAACTCCAAAACACGTAGAAGATGGCCTGGTGCACATAAAACATTTACAGAAGTAAATGCCAATTTTCTGGTATTTAAAATATGCATTGTACTCTTATGATTTCTCTCAATATATAGATATCTAAAACCCCACTGCAACAATGAGCTCACTACTCCTGTCTACAAGGAACTGAGGGTGTTCATGAAAATCACCAGTGCAAGGGATATTTGGCCTAACTCTTTGTCAGATATGTGTTCATACCCCCTGGAGAACTGTCATGTGTCCTCTGAGCAGCTATGATGACCACTCCTAAAGGACAGTCTGTTCTCACAAAGTCTATAGTCTAGTCGATTTCTTTCTATAGCACAATTTTAGCAAGCTGTTTATTTTGAAACTGACTTCTATAGATGGCATGCACAGTTAAATAGATTTTAGTATATACGTCTGCAGCAATTGTCTACTTTTCTAAGAATAAGAAATAAAAATAAACTGAAACAAGGCAGGAGACATGAGCACAAAGACAATTGTGTGTGTGTGTGTGTGAGAGAGAGAGAGAGAGAGAGAGAGAGAGAGAGAGAGAGAGAGAGAGAGAGAGAGAGAGAGAGAGAGAGAGAGAGAGAGAGAGAGAGAGGAGAGAGAGACAGAGAGACAGAGACAGAGACAGAGACAGAGACAGAGACAGAGACAGAGACAGACATAGAGAGACAGAGACAGAGATAGAGACAGAGACAGACAGACAGCAGACAGGCAGAGACAGATAGAGACAGAGAGAGACAGAGAGACAGAGAACAGGGAGGGATTATTGTTAGGTTTTCATCAGAAGTAGCAATTACACTTTCTTGTAGGTAATTTAAAATATTTTCCTTTAGACATTAGCCTACAAGTCTCAGTTTTTCCACTCTAGAACTCTCATTACAGAGAGCAACAGGCAGGGAGAGGGTGGGCTGAGCAGAGTGATCATAGTCAGCTAAGACGTGATTGTGAAGACTGAGGTTTGTAAACTCAGTGCCAAAGCTGACTGAGCAGGTTTCCTTTGCAGCATGAGTAATTACTTGGCAATAAAGGAGCACTTGCTGATTGGGCATTTTATCCTGTGTTATTTTATTATCTCTGCCTTGGAAAATGGTGGCCACTGATTATCTAATAGAGAGGAGAGACTTGCCTCATTAATTTCTTATAGCCCTGAATCCTAGACAAGGTATTTAATTGCAGGGACTGGCAGACACAGTAAATGCAGTAACACTTTTGGTAATACCTTCCAAACATTCTCTTCTAGAGGAGCAGGGAGAATTTGCCCTTCAGCTTCTCCCGCTGTGTGATGTTCGCTCAGTTTCTCTGGCTTTGTTCTTGCTCAGATTTTAGTACCTGTCTTAGCCCTTGTTTTACCCCTCTGAAGAGATGCCATGCATGATGTTTCATGATATCCAGAGATACCAAGGCAACCCCTATGAAGGAAATCACTTAATTGGGGGCCTGCTTATAGTTTCAGAGGCTTAGTCCGTTATCATCATGACGGGGAGCATGGCAGCGCGCAGGCAGACATGGGGATGGAGCTGAGAGTTCTACATCTTGATCCTCAGGCAGTAGGCACACAGGGAGACATGGGGCTTGGAATGGGTTTTTGAAACATTAAAGCTCACTCCTAGGGACACCCTTCTTCCAACAAGGCAACTCCTAAATCTTCTCAAACAGTTCAGCTGGGAACTAAACATGCAACTATATGAGCCTACAGGAGGCATTCAGGTTCAACCCACCACAGTAACAGACTCACACTGACTGTGTTAGACAGTTTTTCCTCCCAGTATGGTGCCAAGGCCAGAAGCTCAGGCCATGATCCCTGGCAGTGCTGATAATAGCTGTGCCTGAGAGTTCAGCACGGCCTTTGATTATACCTGGCTTCTGCTTCTGTGACATGGAAAGATAACACTAAAATTGTCTCTAGCCATTGTACCTTATGATTGATGTTTAGATGCAAAGTTGAGGATAATCATGTGAAATGTTTCCCTTTCATGTTTAGAAAAAGAAGTATGTTTGTTAAATCCCAATAAAAGATTCACTGTTTGATTTGGCAAAAATGTTCATTGTAGTTTGTTGTGTTGACCATTCCCAATGGAGGTCATCTGGAAGATTTCCACAAATGTGCTTCACTCAGAAAGAAGGCATTTGCTTCTGGATGTGGCTGTAACTGCCCTGCTTGCCTGACTTAGTAAAAATGTTACCATCTGTCTAATGTTAGCACTTATTTGTTTTCCTGATTAATTGATAGAATCTTATGGGGATTTGGGGTGTTTCTGTGTCAGTTACAGTCTTCAAAAGGATGCCTGCTAGATGCTGTGGTGCACAGTGCATGACAGTGGAAACAGAAACCCAGCAAGTGAGCCTGCTGGGGTTCTGAGATGCCTTAGTCCAACGCCTGCATTTACTAGCAAGGAGTGCAGCAGAAAGCCTGCATCCGCTCATCTCTGTTGTCTGTGAACGTTACCAACAAATTGCATCTTTCTCCTTGCCAGTAGGTGCGTTTCCTCTGATATTTTTAAGTGCTATTGATTTCAAAAAATGAAAGGAAACTAAAAGAAGACGTGAAGCCTTTAATTTCTTTTGTTTTAGTAATTTTCTTGTGGAAGCAGTTGAAGAGCTGAATGCTCGACATGGTTTAAGAAAGAATCCACAACAGAAAATGGATGTTATCACCCCGTGTGCTGCATATGATCCTGATGCCGTGCTCACCTCTTGGGCTGTTGAGATCTTCCCCTGCCTGTTTCTGGACACAACCACTTGATTCTGTTAGGCACTGATCATTACTTCAGTTTATCGTTTTAGATACCCCCACTGACGCGCTCCTGGGTCATGAGCATTTCAGTTTCCCATTAGCTCTTCTCATAGGCATTCACATCCTCCACCTTCCCAAAAGCTATAGCCTTTCTCTCAGTGAGGTTGCTGTTTTATTTGCATGTTTTATAATTCAATGAATATAATCACAACTGACCTACTCTAAGTTACTGCCCTTCCTGGCTCACCCCATCCTACATCATTGCCACGTGCCTCTTGTATACTTGCTTTCTGTCCTGCACAATGTGAGTAACTCATGCCTAAACTCCCTGACACAGATGTAGTCTCCAACTAAAGGCATTCAGAATCGTCGGTTTCATCTTTTAACGGAGCTTTTCTGTTCCGTTAGTCACTGACAGCCTCCTGACTCTTGAAAAGGACTCCACTATTCCTCAGACACTCGCTGCCTCTCTTGCAATTGAACTCTGTTTTCTTACTTCGGACCATCCCGCATTTTACTTCTAAGTTTGAAAGAACAAGTTCAGCAGCAGCCTGGTAAATGGCACAGGAATTTTTTTGAGGACCACAGAGTAGGAAATGTCTGTGTCCTTCATGCTACACTATCTGGACATCTATAGAGGCCTTGTTTGGAATCATGGTCTTCTAGGCACTATAAAGAACCACCCAAAGCTTCAGGCATTGCTCTTGATTTCCTGACGCTGACCCCAAGGTCACCCATGACCCCAAGGTCACCCATCTCCAGTGCTCAGCAGTCACTGGAACCTCCTTGCCATCAATGCCTATAGTCCCCACCCATGGATACTTGGATAAATTAGTTCCTGGAATTCTCCCAGCTTCTCACAGAGCTGGCAGAGCTGAAACAACAGAAGTCGAAATGGGCATAGCTATTGTAAGTTTCCATGGTTTGTTCTACAGTAACATACCACGGCAAGCTGGATGAGAGAATGATGTGGATTTCTGTTAAGATAGCTCAGTGGTGAGAAATGTGCAATAAGTTCCACTGTGCCAAAGTCAACATGTGGGCAAATTTCATAACAAAAACTTCTGTAAATATTGAAAAAGTAAATCCCCATTTCCACCCCATTCTGGTCCTGGCAAGCACTTTTTGGGCAATGCCTGTCTGAATTGAACTAATTTAGATTCCTCATGTCAGTGGAACAATGCCCTCTTTGTCTTGCAGTTTAACTCACTCAGCATGTCCTCTAAATTTGTCTATATTTCTTTCCTTTCGCAGGCTAATATTTCATTATGTTTCTACACCACCTTTTCTTTATTCTTTTATCTATTGAAATTGCTTGGGTTGTTTGAAAAAATCTTGACTACTATGAATAAACACGAAAGTAAATCTATCTCAAGATATTTCTTGCAGGGTTGGAAAGATGGCTCAATGGTCAAGAGCACTGGCTGCTCTGCTAGAGGACTTGGGTTCATTTCCCAGCACCCACAGGTGCTGTGACTCCAGTTCTGGGGGATTTGACACTCTTACACAGACATACATGCAGGCAAAATACCAATTCACATGAAATAAAAATAAATAGTAACATATTTTTAAAGATATTTATTGCAGTAATCACAATGGGAAGAAAAATTATAGCAAAACTACTATGTGGCTCAGCAGCTTTATTACTGAGTATGTATGCAAAAGAACTGCAATAACTATCTTTTTAAATAAGTCATCAATAACTATGAAGTGATATACATTATGGTCTTTCGCTTTTCACATACTTGCTGATCATCTTTGTATCTTCTCTGAAGACACGTTTGTAAAGATAGGCTTTGCAACATGATACCTATAGTAACATGTTAAGAGCATAGATCAAGTGTTGTTTACCAAACGCACACACAGACACAGATATGGGAGGCTTTGAAGGTGATGTACATGGTTGCCAGGCTTTGTTCATGGATGCTCAAGAAGAGAGTTTGGTTCCTTATCTCTCCCTCATGTCCTCCACTTGAGGACTTCAGATACTTTCTCTGTCAGAGGCAATATGCAGAGTTTCTCCCCCCCTCTCTCTCCCTCTCTCTCCCCCCCCCCTTCTGTATGTGAATGCCTTCCCTTACATAAAGACCTTAAAGATTCTGTGAGACCTGCCCTATAATCTAAGATAATCTTTATGTAAGTTAAAATTCTTAAAGAGCCTATTAATCTTAGTGATCCATTCTTTTTTTTTCTTGCCTTATTTCTTTGGCTGATAACATTAGTATAGGCTAGAGTACAAACAATCATGGCAAGAAGCCTTACTTCCTGCTGCTGTGTTTAAATAAGCACAACATGTACTAGAAAGTTTGGTTAGTGCTCATGTCTTCGTCAGTTTAAATTGCATATACACATAGAAGATGTGTATTTATTTGATGGCAAAATCCCTTTCTACAAAATGTGTAGGCTCCTGGTGTTACTAAAATATACATCTTTTGAAGTCTATGCAGTTTTGTTTCAAATCACAGTCTTCCAAGAATTTATCTGAATCATTCACTAAATGTTCTGTCTAACTAAAAGCGAACCCAAAAATAGATTAACCATGCCTGCTGTTGACAACTAGAAAATGACTACTTCTAATAATAACCTTAGTCATTTACCAACTAAAAAGAGCAACAACATTACAAAAAAATTTTTGGAATTCTCTGATTCTACATAGACACTCTCCAGCAGCAACTTGCCACAGTGAGGTTTCCTATGCTAACAAAGTCAAATGTGGAAAAACAATGAAGAAATTTTATCAGAGATTTTGCGAGGAGAAAAACAACATTATTTAATTTAAGCAAGCATCTCTTATAGAGATGCGTGTCAACACAGCATGGATAAATCAGAAAACAGTTGAGTAGCTGAAGCACAGGCTGCACAGACATGAGAAGTATTTGGAGCACCTGTGCCCACTTGAATCAATCCCAATGGTAGTGCTTGAAAGAAACATGGACTGTGTTTAGTATATTTTAAGATGTAGATAGTATATTAATCATGGGGTTTTTTTCCAACCGCTGCTATGATCAACTTAGGAGAAGATGCTTTGCTTCTGGTTTGAGGACACAGCCCATCATGGCAGAGAAAGCATGGCAGTGAGAAAAGCTGTTTGTCCTGACAGCAGGAAAACCAGGTGGCTAATTGTCCCCATGTGAGTGGGTCAGGGAACAGGAAGACAGGAAAGTCTGTGCTTCGCTACTGGTCTCCTTTTCTCCTTCTTATTCAGTCCAGGACTCTAACTCATGATTTTGTGGCAACCATGTTCAGGGTAGCTCTTCCTTTATCAGGTAAACCTCTTAGGCACGCCTTCAAAGATACACATAAACATTTGCCTCACTGGTATTTGATGTGTTTCTTAGTTCAATCAAGATGGTAATTAAAATTAATCACTACAAGTGCATGGGTTATTTTTTTCTTCTGAGTGTCAGACTAAGCCCTTATCTGAGCTGCCTCCATGAATTTCTCTACTCGTTGCTAGGATACAAAAGACAGAACAATCCACTGACTAGTCTAGAAAGCCCATGAGTAGTTCCGAAATCAAAGTATATAGTGAGACCAAAGGAATGTATAGATTGCCCTTTTCCCAGGTGTAGATAAAGTACAGTCCATATAATTGGAGCAAAATCTTGGACAAAGTTTATGAAGATCTAGAGGTTGATTGTCTAATAGGGTTTTCGTTTGGTCTGGGATTTTGTTTTGTTGTTTTGTATGGTCACTTTTTCATCACTTTTCTCAAAAGGCAATTGGTGATACCAAGTAGTCAGACTTCAGGAAACCATAGCAACAGAAAAGAATTAAGATCAGAGAGAGGAAAACAATCAGTCTGTAGTCATTCAGAGCATCCATGAAGCTGGGGAGGATGCTGAGTTAATGATCATAAGCAGAAGAACTGAGCCCAGAGCTGCTCAGGAGTTAGAACTGGGAGAGCAAGTTGATTCAACAGGAAGAGAAACTTAGCGGCAGCAGCAGCAGCATGAACTCAGTCAGACTTGGAGACAGTGAAATGGCTGAGTTCAGCCCCAGAACTCTAGAAACAAAACTAGTATTCAAGAGTGTTCCTAGGTGTGTGGGATGTGTTGTTCTGTGTGTCAGTAAGGCTGTGATGGGAGTCTCTGTTTCTCTCACATTTCATTTTCTATAGAAATACAGAATTGTTCTCACATATAGACAATATTGTCCTGCCACACTGTTCACGTGCATATTCTCAGAGCTTTTACTTTGCCCCTCACACATGACATGTTGCAGAGAGGTTTTAAGAGACTTGTCAGAGCTGGCAGTAAGGACATGGTTTCTGAATTCCACTTGAATAATTAATGTTTTATCTGGGGCAAGTTGCTTACTGTTTTTGCAGGTATGCCTCTTCCTCTGTGAAAATAAAGAAGTAGCATGCACTTGAACATAAAATGATGATTGTAAAATGATAGTTCAGTGACGCAAATGACAATTAGTATCATCGTTGTTATTACTGTTGTTAAGCTTTGCTAGCATTACAACAGCCTTATGTGATGAACAATACAAGCACAAAAGCAAGCATATGTATAATACACATATGCCTTTCCCCCATCCACATACAGTAGGGCTTAGATAAATGACAGTTTATCAAGGTCAGACATCTTGAATTTTCAAGGCTTTAACAATAAGCCTTTGGCTTTTTGCCCCAATGGACAAAACCAGAAATTGATCTCAGAAATCCATAGAAAACATCAGACTTCTAATTAGCTTTATAGAACCATACAGAGGTGGGATCCTACTAAAATGAGCCATGTTGCAGCTTTTGAAGATAAAGGGGAGACTCTCTGATCTATTCTCAAGATACCACCCAAGTTAGCTTCAAGCTATTTCATTTCCCATTTTATTCTTAAAACTAGATGCAGCACACTCAAATGGAGAGTTAACCAGATGAGTTATGTGTATCCATATGCACCATCCAGCCTATCTATGACTGGATTAAAAACCATCATAGAAGTCTGTGGGACAAACCACGACAGTGACTGCTTTTGCTCATAAATCTGCCTGCGTCTTGCACACAGCTTTGCTCTAGATGACTTCTATTGCAGCAGCTCAAAGGAGAGTTAGAGGGTAGACTGACAAAACTAGATGACTTGAACGAGGGGGATGTGGGCTGAGTTCAGCTCAATAAGCTGGGAACGCTGTTCCTCTCCGTGAAAGAAAAACCTTCCATCTTTCATGGACTCCCTTTCATCTCAGTGGCCAAGTCTAAGGACAAGCATTTTGTGAGAAAAAGCACACAGGCAAGTCTGTCATTTCCATGGCCTGGATTTGCACTCTCACAGAGGTGTTTACCCTCACTCTAGAGTAAAAGAAAGGAAGCATAAACTTCTTTCAATTTGAGGAAACATAAGCACTTTCTGGTTGTGAGGAGTGGGGAGGTTCTGCAAGAACCCATAGGATGGTCAATACATGCACAGATATGTAAATACTTACACGTTTCAGGCAAATTATATATATATATATATATATATATATATGTTAATATAAACATATCCAAACACACACATACACACACTACTATGTAAAATAAGAACCAAACTCTGACAGTACCCATCTTCGTTTTGTTCTTATCAATTATAACTACATGGCACGTTATTTATTTTCACATCATATTTCATATCATCTGTTTCTATGCAGTAGAGCAAAGCTCCACATAGTTAGAAACTCTTGGCTATTTTCTCTACCACTGTATCCCAGATCACTTCCTGATACATAGTGTGCCATCAGTTTGTTTTGGAATGAATGACTACATGCATGCATGGCTGCAACCGCCAATGTACAGCAGCATGAATTCACCAGCATAGTTGGGGGCACTCAATCTGAATGCTGAGATGACAGCTCATGGCACTGCCTTCTGTATGTGATGAGCTTCACCCATGATAAAGGCTGTCACCCACACTGGTTCTGCCTGTGTTTCAGTCCCAAGGAAACTGGGACTTCCACCACCACCTTTCCTCTGTATTCTTCTTCACTTTCAGTGAGCTTTGCTCGAAGCTTCGGAAAAGTTTTGGAATGGCAGCTGTGAAGTATTAAGAAAAAGGAGTGCCAGATGTAAGGATTTTTTTCCCCTTCCACATGATAGAATTAATGAAGCCTCATAAAGTCACAGTTAATAAGCTGCCTTCTTTGCCATGAGGTCTCTCCAGTAGTTCACAATAGTGCCTATTTAGGAAAGCATGAGAGCCATGGCACACAAATATTTTCTAGTATAGTGAATCAAGTAAAAATGATGAGAAAAGATCCTGTTTGCCTTTAGAAAAATTAAAGCCCTCAAAGCATTAAAAGCAATAAAAGATTATGACATGCTTTTTGTCAGAGAGGAGGTATGTTACAATGAGTCCCTATTCCAGGCTCCTCCATGGCTTTAGTTGTGAGCACCTTATGTTGAATGCTGAGTGTACTATTTACTCACATCCTTGACACTATTATCTGAACTCCTCCATACACATGGAAGTACTAATGAAATACTACTAAATTCCAAATGGGAAGAAACAACTCAAAAGTCCAAGAGTTATACAATTTTTATAGCACATCATTTGAAATGTTCTTAAATTCTGGTTGTCGGATAAAACAAATAATGTAAAATGTCCCATCACACTAGTTAACACTCTTTGGGGGAAATCAAAGATAGATGACTAAGATTCCATCATAATGATTTTCTTAACACACATACTGTTACATCACTGAGACCTGAAAATAATAAGACTTCATGAAGCTTTCTAATTATCCTTTTAAAAATCAACACTGAGCTAAGATCACACATAATCATGTGATGTACAGTTAAAATATGCCTAAAATAAACACACGAACAAAAACGCTACTTATTTGTCACCAGTAGTGCATGCTCCTCCAGACCATTTTTAAAGGGTTGGTAATTCATTTGAACAGTCCGAAAATTCTGTGAACCAATAAATAAAGAAGAAAAATGTGAATCTTGTGATTAAAGGTTGCATTGTCTACTCTTGGTTCTAGTGAGTGAGGTGTATGGACACAGGTAAGGATCCTGGGACATACTGGGTGATCCAGGGTTCAGATTTCCACTCATGGAAAATGGACACAGTTTGAACAGCAGTTCAGGAGTTTAGTCCTGCCGCCATTGTTACTGTCATTATCGTGACAGATAACCATTACTCCTGTGCCATGTGCAGGGAACATCTTAAGTTCTTTTTGCATATGTAAGACTTTAAGAATTTCCTAATCATAATCCTTTCCAGCTAGGCATATTGCTCTTCCATTTGATATTTAAGAGTCAAGTAAACCGAGATACATAAAAGGTAAGTATTGGATGGGACCAAAGAGTTCTGGGTGCAATCCAATTTGAGATGAAACTTGATCATTGAGAGTCAAGTACTTCTACCTGCATTGCTATACTTCTTTAGGGAGGTGCAACACTGTTTTATATAGAAAGATTCAAAATTCTGACTTAGGAAACGAGACAATACCGGAACTCTGGAATGTTACCACACACTTAGTATAAGAACTGCAGCACAGTTTCAGAGGATAGCAAATGCTCCCATACTTCACGTGTGCAATAGCCTTCCACTTGCTGCACAATGGTAGCCATTTTCAATGTGTATCAAAAATAAACTTAAAAAAATAAAAATAAATAAACTTAGGTGTTCTCTAAAATGAGCCCAAATGTAGGCACTTGGTTTAGTAACATAAATTAGTTCTAAGAAAAATTAAATAGCAAAACCAACACTCGTAAATGGGGGAAAGAAACTTGTTAGAGTAGGGATGGTGGGCATTCGTACAAATAAGAGTGGGCTGAGAGACGGTAGGCATGGGAGAGCAACCAGCAGACAGGATTCACATGCATCAAACTATCAGAGCGCAAAAGTAAAGTTTTAAATTTACATAACTTGTTTGCATTAACGCCTTACCATCACTTTGAGGTTATCTGACCCCAAATCTTATGATTGTTCTTCCTGAATACACAGTATTAACAGCAAGAGAATCCCTAATATAGACCAATGGCAGGGCCCAACTCTCGCATATGTAATCTGACTTAACAACCTCACATGGAAATTAGGCCAATGTAGAATATTCAGGTTCTGCACAGTAAACCAAATGTGTTACACACCTGACACCATCTCTCACTTAATATTATAGAAAAGCTCATCTTCCTCTTATCTATATATAAATCTTCTTTTTTATTTTTTTCCTTTATTAATTTATTCTTGTTACATCTTAATGGTTATCCCATCCCTTGTATCCTCCCATTCTTCCCTCCCTCCCATTTTCCCCTTATTTCCCTCCCCTATGACTGTTCCTGAGGGGGACTTCCTCCCCCTGTATATGCTCATAGGGTATCAAGTCTCTTCTTGGTAGCCTGCTATCCTTCCTCTGAGTGCCACCAGGTCTCCCCCTCCAGGGGACATTAGTGTCTTAGTGAGCAAGTCTGGCAATGTTATCATACAGGTGAAAAGCACACAGAAAAACATAAAATAGAATGCCAGAAGTCTACATCACATTATGCTGGGTTCTTGGTAACATTGAATTGCAAATTTGGACAGCTATTACTGCACCTGATAAAAAGAAAGAGGGAAGGAAAACAAAAGTAGATCAGAAAACTGGTTGAGCAAAGGAGTTCTCAGCATACTTTGAGCTAGTGGAGGTGAGGATGGTATCAAATCACTGAATCCATGATGGTAGTTTGATGTCCTGTATCGCAGAACAAACCAGGACCAGAAGCCCAAACACTTTGATTTGAATTTTTGGCTAAAGATTAAAAAATAGGAAGGAAAATATCAATGTAAAGTTGTCTGTGCTGTTGAGTGACAAATGTGTCTATCAATGTTTGGAATTTCTTTCCCTCTTCCCTATCTATCAAGATAGGAAGAGCCTATTCACTGAAGAGGTTTCCTCTGAACAGAATAATGTTGCCTATAAATCAGGAGTATGTGGACTCTCTTAAAATCACTGGAAATATACACTCATCTTTTGACATCTTAAACTGGTGGTGGTCATGCCTCCTTCTAAATGTAGCACCTGAATCTAGATTTGCTTGAATTAATTTTATGTTTTACACCATATTTACATTCTTTAGAATATCATATCATTGGGCTGGAGAGATGGCTCAGCCATTAAAGGCTAGGCTCAGAACCAAAAATATAAGAATATCATATCATTAAGCAAAGAGAGCATTTGAATTATTTAGACATTTAATCAGCAATATAAATTTAAAATTTTTTACTCTCATTTATAAAATGGAAGAATTTTGAGCTGTGGTCAACTGTGATGTTGTCACTGAGGAACAAGTTTTGTTTCCCGGTGTCTGCTAGCTTGCTGCCTGCCTACAGCACAGATGGGTTAGACAGGGAAAGAAACTCCAGGCTTTAATATAGAACACTAGACCTGAGTCCATTTGCATTCTTAACACCAAAACACTGGCTAATTCTGAGTTTCATTCTCTACTTGGTAGATAAACCAAGATCTCCTCCTCCTCTTCTTCCTCCTCCTCCTCCTCCTTCTCATCCTCCTCCTTTCATCCTCTATGGATTTCTCCTCCGGAGCTGATATAAAGATTGTTGTATACATTAATAGCTTTGAAAACACATTATTTTATAAACAGCAAGAAATATAATACAGAGGTTTTTTACTCTGATACTTTAAGTATTTTGATATTTTACTCTGATAACTTATACCAATGGCTGGCCGCAAACACACGGTCTTCCTAGCACCATCTTCCAAGTGTTGGGGTTCCAGACGTGGCTGCCAAGCTCCTTCTACTCCTTTGAGTGTTTATGACTCAGGTATCAGAGCTCAGGGGATTTGACAGGTTGTTACTTCTGTTTGTTTACTTTTTCCCCTCCTCGAGCACATCTCAGTTTGACTGGAAGGCAGAGATGTTAAGAGTGTCTACGTAGACATTCTATATCCCGACAAAGGAGCTGTGGATAGTACCAAACACAAGACTTCATCCAGTCACTTCATCCAGTGACTATCAACAGTCCTTCTAGGACCCTTCTAGCCTCGTTTTCCCACTTCTGGCGTGATGAGAGCAGTAATCAATTGTTTACGTGATTTGAGATAGGCTTGGTAGGGCTAGCCAGGCTTAAGGTAGTTCTATGAACTAAGGTGATTAAGTCTTTTATAAGAAAAAATACATATATGTATATGTTATCTTATTGTTTGAGACCACCAATAAGAATACTGTCTGTATATCCTTGGTCAAGTTATTTAATGCATTGTGCTCATTTTTTCATTCATTTAATGAGAATCATGATAGTAACCTTATTCAGAAGAGGTACTTTGAGACTATAGTGTGTTAGCCCAAATGTAAAGTTGATAGCATTTTCTGGTATATAGTAAATATTTTGTAAGTTATTCTTAGTGACTATTAATAATAAGGTTATTTCAGCTATCATATATAATACACATGTAGATTTTACTAAAAGAACCTTTTTTTTTTTTTAATTTGGCCTCCATTTCTTCTTTCCCAGCTTCTGAGATGTAGTAATCTTTGAATAAGTATTTCAATAAAAGTAACTAAAATTACTTTCTTCAACATTATTGTATTTCTTTACTGACTGGACTTTGCTTCTGTTGATCTGATCTTGTTTCTGTTTTTGTTTTAAAGACAGTTTAACTTTTTAGTGAGTTGTAAATTTTTATAAAATTGTCTTTGGCATGGGGCAGGCTGCTTAATCTTTTATTCATGCCCTTCACTCAGATGTTAATGAATTCAAATCCCAGGTATGATAAAGCTATCCTTACCTTACTGTTATAATCCCATATCCCATAATGATACAAAATTGCTCAGATAAGTAGACAAAGCGTTAACAGGCAGGATGGAAATGAGCTGAGCCAGGGTTTCACTATTCCCTTTGTGCTGGGCCATTGTTGCTTTGTATGGACTTTTACCAGTGTCAGTGACATGTTAAGACAATGTAGGCAACATGACCCTTCCCCCTCTTCCCCTATGGATTTACTGTAGAAGACTTCATGAGCGTACACATATTTAGGCTTGACACTATCGTACCCATCAAAAACTTAGCTCCCAGTCTTTGGACAGCTAAGTAATGGCCTTCATTTAAAAATCAGAAAATGCCTTCTCTAAAGTGAATACCTAAAGAGACTTACAGCTGGAGCTGAAGGTGAGGCCCAGCAGAAGAGATGATTGAAGTCCCTGTGTTTCCTCACTGTGAAGAGTGTTGCTTCCAGACTTAAATGGCAGTTAGCTGTGCTCTGGCTCCCTTTGGATGAGCTGGGATTTCTTTCAGGCCATGCCTATGTAGATTAGGAAATTTTTTTCACCAGTAGCTTAAATCGGTGTAGTAAATCCTTTGCGGCTTTAAAATGCTAAGCTGTCCACTGACAAGTAAACTTATGGTGCCTAGTGTCAGAATGAAGTGGTGTAGCCTTGTTGTACAATAGTTACTTATAAAATATATACAGTGTCTCGGAGGTGAACTCCACAAAACAAAACTCATTTTAACATTACAAGCTTTAAAAAAAAACTTCAGATATCTGGACTAAAGAAAACAATATTTTTCTGCCAAAATCAGCTTATTGTTTTTACCGATTCTCTTCAAATTTGATTTCATATGCAAGCATGGGGAAAATAAATTTCTTTAATAGCAGTGCTTTTCCTTCTACCAGGAAAGGTTTCTGTCTTATATTACCTTAAACACATTCAATTACAGAAAATTCACTTTTAAGATGTCTGTGCTACCAACAACTTATCAATGTGTTGTGCTACAGTCTGTTGCTCTTTTGGGATGCATCAAGTACATTTCTTGTACAGAAACTATATTCTTTAAACAAAAAAATATGAGTGTACATGCTGCCAATGTACTCACCAGAGTGCTATAGATAACTAATATAATATATAATATATATTATATATTATATATAACATAATATATAGGTAACTAATATAAATGGAACCTGACAACTGAGAAGGAGTGGGTATGGTAGATTTAATAAGAAAATTATTCATCAGAGAGATATATAGGTATCTCTCAAGGGTTCTCTCTCTCTCTCTCTCTCTCTCTCTCTCTCTCTCTCTCTCTCTCTCTCTCTCTCTCTCTCTCCTCTCTCTCTCTTCTAATGAAACACTTCGCTGCTACCAGTGATAGTTTGAGCATTGAGACCAGAAATGTTATTTAGCCTCCCACCACGTCCTCAGTGAATAAATGTTTTACCTTTCCTTGCTGTCAGACTCGCATATTTCAAATGCTTTCATCAATAGGAATCAACTCTCCTTATTCCATATTTGGAAACTGAGATTATCCCAGCCCAATGAATACTGAGAACAGGCTTGCAGCAACATAAGCATTAAGGATTGTTCTGTCTAATTTGTCAAATAACACTTATTTGTTCATAGTAATAGTATAAAATTAAGCAGGCCTTTGTTTCATTTGTCAAATAACACTTATTATCTAACAGCCGAAGAGTATAATTTTTGTAGGAAATTGCTAAGAGTCTAACTGGCGTTTTACGTCTGCTTCTGGCTTGGATTCAGAAACCACCCGTGCATCTTATTTTAGATAAATGGGGTGTCCTTCCACAGTAGGGATGGCAATGAGGCCTTTTATTGCTCTGCTGTTTTGACCATTTGCTTCTTTGACCCTGACTCGAATTATTAAAGGCTTGGAAACAGCCAACAACTGGCTTTTGGAAATGGTCAACACAAATATAAGCCTGGCCCTTTGCTGTCCCTAACCTCCATCTGCCAGTTTGAAATCACGCAAATCAGTCTGTTCTCTGCCTTCTACGTGGTGCTCCTTCATGGTATATCTTTTAAAGCTTGATTTGATTAGGATATTCAAAACAAGTTAATGATTTATATCCTCATCATGGCGGCGCCTCGCATGTCCTCTGCTGACCTTTATTAACTGGATTTAAATCTGAAACTAAAACTGCTGTCTAGACTTGGAAATGCTCAGAAGTGAACTTTGTGCTACCGTCTGGTACCTGCTCCTGCTCTTCCCTTGAACAGAAAACTAGACCGACTGATGGGCAAAATGTGGTGATGCACATGCGCAGTAAGGGCCCCCCTTTCAACTCACCCTTCACGTAGAAGCTCTGTGCCCCATCTACGCCAATGTCTTGTCCCTTCCCTTTGCATTCCTGTTGTGATATGCCTTATGGGTGGCACGTGTCCTACCTCACAACATTTTGTGCTAGGAGAAGAGAAGTTAATTTTAAAACTAACCTAAACAAATACTTGCAGCATCAGTGTTGCAAAATCAAAGTTTAATACCTTGAAGGATAACTTGACGTTCCCTAGCCCTACATCATCCGGCCCCCATCTCTTTCATGGCTTTACAGATGAAGCTATATAAAATGGAATCACAACAAAGTATGAGCACATGACCTACACACCATGCCCATGGACCTTGCTTAACGCCTCTGAGTGTAAAGAGGTCCAGCATGAACCTATAATATTTGTGCTGTGAGTTCCTATATCTAAATTAGGGATAGTTTTTAAAGGTCTTGAGCCTGGAAATGAGTGTACACTTTAATATTTTATAATTTTGGACTCTTTGGTTTTAGTCTTTATATTCTAGTTTAAATACAGCTTATCCTTTTTCAACCTTGTAACTGAATATAAATGTTGGCAGAACCATGACCACATGAAAAACATGACAACAAAAGCTCTAATTCTGTAGTAAAGCACTTTTAAAAACATGCAGATAACAGTTCCAAGGTGTTTTCCATTTACCACGCTTTATTCTGAGCACTTAATATCAGTTACACTTTTCCAGTAACTCTATGAGGTGAGATACATTTAAGCTCTTTTGGTGTCTAAAGAGGCTAAAGCAGAGAGGAATTTGCTGAGCTAATGTGAGTAATATATAGAAAGAAAAAAATGAATCCAGATCACTCTGATGGCTTTTCTAATCTCAGGACTCTTAACCCATGGACTGTTATGTACATGTTATGTGCATGTTTGGAAGGATGCTGCTTAGTCAAGGCAGGCCACGAAACAGGAACAACTGCACCACAGATGTCCACAACTAAGCTACTGTAAGCAAGTACTGCCTTTAGACTTCCTGTCACAATTTACAACTGACAAAATGTCACCTACTCTTTGGAACATGGCTTCCCACCTTGCCTTGGATCTATATGGACCACCTAGCCTTGCCTTTGCTTTGTTTTTCTAGAACATGAACATTCATTCTTCCTCCAACTCATTTGTTGTCCCTTCATCCATTGGGTCAGGAAACTTCCATTAGTTGTATTCAGGATGAGTCCCACAAACCCTTCTCATCCTTTAAAACCCAGTCTTAACTATGTTGTAAAAAAAAAACGATTTCACTACTATCTTATACCGAAACCTGTAATTAAACAAAATTATAATTTCTTGGAATATTTTACATTGATTTTTTTTTCCCAAGCTGAAAATTCAGTATCTTAGGACAATGGTCCATTTCCTCGTCCTGTCTTCTTAGAAGCTTACCATTTAGTATAGCATTGTACACTGAGAAAACCTTTAAGAAATGTTCCCTGCCTGATCGTTCCGTGTTGGTGATGATGTTCATACTTACAACTCTTATCTGTAGATGGTGTGCTGAGAACTTCCCGGGATGCAGTTGTTGAGTATTTTGGGTAAAGTTCTCTCATCCAGAAACTCTACCTAAGAGTTCTCTGCTCAGGTCTAATTATCATCCTGAAGTCAAGGAAGGGTAACCAAGAACATCTCTCTTCTTAGTTTAGGCTTTTGAGTATGTGGTTAACAGCCTTCTTGTATCTCTGCCATTTTCCTCTTGCTTATGCTTAGTCCCTGAAGCCCTTTCCACGCTCCCTCCTTGTCCAGCTTCATCTCCAAATGCAGACACAGCTCTATGCTTTTCATCCTGTGTACTGTTCAGAACTTTGTTGTACCAAGCTTGCACAGTTAATTTCATGGCCAGTTTATCATCTTATATTTTGGAAAGGAATGAGGCAGTAGTTGAACGAGTATATGTTATACAGTATGGTTGAGTAGCCTGTAGCTAACTGCTCCTCTGAAATCGTCAAAACACAGGGTTGCCTCTGTACTTGCAATTCAGCTCTGTTAGTCTGATTCCTCAGTTATGTCTTATTAACTAAATCAGTAGTTTTGTCTGTCCACTCTAAAACTAGTCTCTGTTTCAGAAATTTGGGGGCTATTTTATACTCGCCCATCCACTCCAAATATATTTTCAAGCCTCCTGGTTCTAACACAAAGGGTGTTTAAGCTGAACATGTGCTCTCTAGACCTTTATCTTAGTTCTGGGTTGTACTGAAAATGTGTTGTTACTCAGTGTCCTCCTCCAAGAAGGCAGAGAAATCTCTGAAGGAGTGATCTTAAAAGGATGGCTTGCCCTGAGAGCATGCCACCAGATATTGAGTGGGTAGAGACTTTCAGGGTCATATTTAACTCCCTTCTTCCAGCCTTTGACAATGGAGTTCTTAAACATCCTGTCTACACCATGTCCTGTCCACACCATCACTGTAGTCCTTGACTATAATGAAGCACACCTGCTCTCTGATGTTGTCAACCTATATTCTGAAAACCGAATCCTGCATATAATTACCTTCTGACCCTTTGTCACACTGTGCCTAAAAGGAAACCTTGCACATGATATGCTTCATTACTTACCCACACTTAGCTTTCCAAGATTCTTCAGGCTGAGTCTACACAATTCTGTTATGATTCTCCTCACCAGGGTCACCAGCAACAGTCCCTGACAGATAAACTGGTTTCAAAGCTTTTCCTTTGAACTCTGGTGAAGCATTAAACTTTGTGATATGTCTCCTGATTTTCCTGTTGTATCTCTCTCCAGATGTTTCCTTTTGCTTGTCCTTTCATCCTCCATCTATGATGCCTAAAATCTTGTTCCAGTGGGTTTGGAGAGTTTCTGGATGACCTGTCTCTTGATAGAAGCAGGGTATTGAAATCAGCCAACACCACGGTGTTGGAGTCAATATAATTCTCTATTTTGATTCTCTATTTTATCTGTAATGATGGTTTATTAAATAAATAAAATAGTATATCTTGTTTTCCCTTATCTCCCAGCAACAGTATGATAATTTTGACTTTATATTTTTAACTTTTTTCCTTTGATAAAGATATATATGTGATATAGAAACCTGACTAACAACTTAACAGTATATGAATAAAGTTATGCTTAGTAAAAGAAACCATTCTTCCTTAAAAGTATCTATAAGAAATAAAATCTATGAAAGTCCACATTATACTAATTAAACACTCACTACATAGTAGAGATGTATTTGATTAACTTACTATAATTTGTCTTTCTTCACAAAATGAGAGGCATACATGGTATAACCCCAATTTCACAGAGTAGAACACTGAGGTTTAAAGTATTTTGCCTGACATTGCATAGCTGATAAATTACCCAGCTGTGATTTGTCTTTCAGCTGATCTACAGCCCATCCTCTGTTCACTAGAACACATAGCCAAATATTAAAGTGTCTAGATGTCAGAGTAGCATGAGACTTGTCTGTGACTCCATCACTGAGTTTTCATAAGAGTTATGATATTAATGTGCCATCAAGTCAAGCATATTTTAAAAATATTATTGCAAGGACCTTGAGGCAAAAACATTTGCTTTTCTAGAATAAATATTTCAAATAATTTCATTCCAGAGAATGAATTACTCTGTATAGCATTAATTATATTAAATATTAATTGTACATAACTTGATCTATGGATAAAATTTGGAGGGAGCTTCCTTTGGGATATTCTTGGATTTAGGCTGTTTATAAATACTCTATGGCTAAAATCGTAACACAAAACTTATGCCAGTAGGTTTTAATTTTTTATAATCCTATCTAGACACTTACCCACTACCTCTTAATGTTTAGTCTTTTTTTTCATAATTCTAAAGGTCTTTGGAAATGATTTCTGATGTCTAAATGGGATAACAATTTCTTATGCAACTTTGAGAGTATTCTAGAGTTCTAAAATATATTCTTTATCTATATTATAAAATGTACAAGTCATTCTAATTGAAAATCAAAGGTATTCTTATTAAATAGTCAGTCATTTTAACACTAACACTTGAAAATGTTAGTCAACACATCAATGTTATCATTTCATATATTACACTTAGGAGAAACGAGTGAGGTCTAAAATGAGTTATCATACTCAATAAAGAACTGAGGTACTTCTTTTTTATTCTTAAGATTCAACTCCATTGGGTTCTCATCGGCCAATGTAGATGATTAAAGAACATTGATGAGGTCACTGTATAGGCCAAATACATCAGCATACAATGGCCAAGTGTACCAATGTGGATGCTGCTATATTAGAACAAATGGCCTCATCATTTCCATCAGTTCTGTTAAGAACAAAAATGTATCTTTGAATGAGACATTTGAAGTATGTGTTTAAAACTTATGGTCCCTTATAGATACAGTCAACACTCCATCCTTTTCTCTATGCAGTTTTGACAAATATAGTTGCTATTGCTTGACTTTTTCTAAGAAGAGTGGTATTTTCACAGTTATAGGAGCTCCATCTCCTCAGAAAGTTTAAATAAAACTAGTTCTTCCAGAAATAATAGGATTTCATTCTCTCTCAGTAATTCTGACTTCTAAATATAGCAGAATCTGGGGTGTGATTCAGTGGTGGAATGAATGCTTAGCATGTGGGAGGCCCTGGGTTCAAGCTCCCCCACTGCTAAGTAAGTTAGTATTCAAGCAAGTAAATAAATAAATACTAGAACTGACTTCAAAGTGACAATAAATAGAAATAAATCCGCTTGTTTTTCCTTATAAAGACATTGAATAAACACCTTTATAATTTTGTTACTTTTACTGTATTATAATAGCCCAATATAATTAATATCTTTCAACAGTGTTAAGAGAACCAGTTGTATTACATCTGATGCATGCCTTTACCACACCCAAACTCATGATTATTGCTTTCTTCAAGTGTTAAAACGGTTGTTATGTTTCTTTTTTAAATGAACTTATTATTCAAGATGGATGGCTTAGTTTCTTATTTGTGCTTTTAATACCATGTATCATAGAGCACATGTAGATGGTAATTACCAGGATTGTTAAAAAGAAGAATTAAGTATTTGATAAAACTTTAACATCATGTCTTTTCCTGTAGATAAGATCAACACACATTATTAAAAGTTACCTTCCTTCCTTTCAGAGCCAAAACGTTAGCAGAAATGAGCAAGAAAATGAGTATGAAGAGGATGTTTTCTTGTTTTCTACACCTTCACCCTGTAAGTCTTCCCTGACCCCATGACCTCATATAGGTTTATAGTATGGTGCTTGAAACTCAAAAATAAGATTGAACAGATTGTGACATGATATTTCAACAATCAAAGGATTTTTAAATAGCATTTTGGTAAAGATCTCTTCCCTACATTTGTTAACTTATCTGCCCTTTAACAAGATCAGGACTTAATATGCATTTTCCTACCCTGAAAATTTATAGGAATCACTTTGATGTTCTTCTCTGAGTATTTGAGAACTATGCTTCCAAATCGGTTTTCCAAAACTGAATCATAATGTCCATGGAGCTGAGTTCTCTCAGCTGTGAAGTAGGAAGTTGAGGAAGGATGCTTCATAAGATCCTCACAGCACATGCAGTTCCAGGTCTAACATTTGAAGGCGAATCTCATGTTCCTCCATGTTCAGGCCAGGTCTCATTAGCATACAGTGGCTTATTTTCCATCTTCACCAGCGTTTATGATGGGGATCTCACCCTTCATTTCTGAAGACTCTGATTCTAGCTATACCCCAATGTCTCCATCTACTGACCTCCCTCCTGAGACAACAAAAGTGCTTTTTTTTTCTTTTCCTTTCAAGTTAGTTCAAAATTCTTGAAGTCACTCTGGACTTTTGTTCCTTGTCTCCCGCTCTATGCCCGCCCCACCATGGTATTCTTGACTGCACCTGCAAAATATTGCCGGCATCCATCCAATTGTCATTCCTCATTATTATTTATCCTAGAGAGAGACTGACTATGCCTCTACCTCAGGGTATGTGCAGCTTCTGCTTCCTCCATATGCTCTTCCTCCCTGGGTCATCCTAACTTCCTTGCTTTCTTCATCCAAATGTAATAACTCCAGTTTTACCATTTTTTGAAATGTCCCTTTGCTTTTACCTCTTTCCACTGTGCTCAGCATCTATATTTCACTTATCTGGTTCTTCACTTATGACCTGTTCCCCTTCATTTTAATTACCTGTCCTGAGAAATGAGGTCATTTTCTCCATGTCCATATAGCAGTACACGGTCAATGCTCAGTTAGACACTACTGACCACAAGCTTCTCAAATGACAGGCTAATATGCAAATCAGAAAAAGTCCAATGCAATGCTTATAAAATATAGTGTGATAAAAATCTTTCAAACATTGTCACAATACACATATTAATATCATATATTAAACTAATAGACTGATGAAGAGGGTTATAGGTTATATATTTTATAAAAGGTCATGATTAAGTTCATTATTAATATGGACCACGCATTTCTTCATAATATTCCACCCTCTGAAGAACTGACAATAACAAGAGAACGTTGTTGCAGCTTCTTATAAAGAAAACTCTCATCTCTACAGCTGGAGCTGAAAGCTCTCTTCTGTGCAACTGTCGCTGGACTCAGCCCCCAGTTTTCACAGAACTGGTGCAAAGCCCAAGCCCTCACTCACCATCACATTAGTGATGGGACACCCTGAGACCCTTTCCTTCACCAAGTCTGTATTCCTGCTTGGATATATCCAAAAGGCACCTGGAATTTCAGTTCCTTGTTAGTGTCAAATGCTGGTTGTAAAAAGTACTGGTGTGCAATGTCCTGTACTCTGTAATTCTGGACTGATGGCTGATTTTCTTACATAAAAGAGTGAAGGGTCTTCAGGCACTTGTGGCCGGGCAAAAGCTTCCTTCCAGTCATTCCATCATCTCCATCAGCATTTCTAGAGACTTCTTTCTTTTCTTTTTTTTATTAATTTATTCTTGTTACATCTCAATGGTTGTCCCATCCCTTATATCCTCCCATTCTTCCCTCCCTCCCATTTTCCCCTTATTTTCCTCCCCTATGACTGTTCCTGAGGGGGATTACCTCCCCCTGTATATGCTCATAGGGTATCAAGTCTCTTCTTGGTATCATGCTGTCCTTCCTCTTAGTGCCACCAGGTCAGAATCTAAGTCCATTTCTAGAAGCAAAATTTGTGTTTTTCTTCTTTGTAAAAGTTAAGATTGTACAAGACACCATTATAGATATTCTTTTCCACTGGCCCAGTTTTTTTTTCTCACTGCTGAATGGTTTCTACTGTGTGACTTCATTTTTCAAAACAAAAGTCTTCTCCCCTACACTGTATTTTTAATATTTAAAGCTATATTTCCATTTAGCAACATTTGAAAACAACTCTTTTTCATTGAAAATGATAACACACATTCCAACATGTGTTTGAAAGATCAAAAAGATTATCTCTCATTTTCACTTGTAAACAGAAAACGTTATATAAGTGATTTTACAGATGTGAAGTTGTTGCAGCCTATTGTTTTGTGCTGTTCCTGGGTTGTTAGTGTATTATTATGTAATATAAAAGTAAGCGTGTTGTACTTCTTAGAATAAAGATATTGACTCAATAATTTGGTTAAATTTCAGAACGGAATGCATTTTATCTATAGGTATGCTTTCTCCGGCAAGAAAGACATTTTTACCAAATAATATTTTCCAAAATTAATGAAGCACCCATAATTATATAAATTGTCATGATTACCACATTAAGCAATATGTATAATAAATATATAGAGATGCTAAGTAGAGGCATGGTGTCATTTCCAACAGTTACTCTACTGAGTCAAAATATCACTGTTTGTGTGGCTGGGTCATATATTCAAGAAACCAGAGTAGATGGATCTTTGATGTCCAATAGGTAAAGAGAAGCTGTGCAGTGGGCAGTGTTTTACAGATAGCAGCTCACCAAAGTTTACTAACTGCTCCAGACAATGCGTGTAAGTGAAGTTGTTCAATCTTTATCATACGTAGCCCCTCAGTCTCCAGCATTTCATCATGAGCTCGGGAACACACATAGGCAGAGCACAGACAGATCTGAAGAACCCCAGATGGCTGGTGACACAAAGGAGGAAGAACCAAGTGCTGAAGCAAGACCCGGCCCGCCAGAGGTCAACAGTGAAAGCTGGGAGAACCAGTATGATGATCTGTATGTGTTCATTCCTGGAATTGATGCAGAAGGCAACATTCAAGAGCCACTCACACACTGCAGACCACCTCTGCCCCCACCACGGCCAGGGACTGCTGCGTCCCAACTAGAAAGACCCCACTTCACCTCACAAGGTAAGTGCGCAGAATGAAAAGAAACAATTTACGTGTCAGACCCTAGAAGACCATCAAATGTATGGCCATTGCTTGAGAAGGTGAAATTTGAAGGGGGTGGAGAGATGAGATGGCTCAACAGTTAAGAGCACTTGCTGCTCTTGTAAAGTACCTAGGTTCTTTCCCCCAGGACCTACATAATGGCTCACAACTGTCTATGACTCTATTCCAAGGAATCTGTCCCCTTCTTCTGGCACCTCTGGGCACTGCATACACTTAGTACTCATGCGTACATGCAAGAAAATTTTCATGCACATGACATAAAAAATATGTCTTCAAGAGAATCTTTGAAACCATAAGGCACTATCTCTTAGAAGGCTCATGTTTATCAACATAATATGCACTAAGGTTCCACGCTATAGTAGAAAACCGAACCTGGGAAACACTTCTCTGACACTTTCAACCTGCCTTCATTGCTCACCACAAGCTTTGGTAGACCCTTGAGAGATAAGAATGCAATTAGAACATGAAAATCTGTGGGAGAAGAAAACAGGTTAGCAGCAGAGTGGCCACAAAATTTCACTCTATTTTTCATATTTGAAAACTTTTAAATAATGAAGATATAAAATGGAAATATTGACCTGTGTCAGGTTAAAATGTCTTTAAGATATAATATTATATCATATTGTTCATAAGTCTGCACATATAGTATATTGGTTAGGAAACCTAATACAACTATTTTATAAGTTTAACCAGATACCTGTGATCAAAATTATAATCCTGGCCAATATACTCCTGAAAACTAAAACACACAAGAGGCACACCCAAAACACTTTTTATTTAGAAATAATATTACCATGTTTATTTGCTTATTATTTTTATATATATTTACAAGTGAGTTTCATTATAATGCATATTATAGAAAAGAAAATGTATTTAATCATATTCATTCTCCCATACCTTATCCCCTTCTCACTCACTGGTCCCCTTAGTCTTGCCAATTGATTTCTTTTCTACTTTCATATCTTTTTCCCCAAAGCACTGAAAAGTGAGAAAAGAAAATGGCACTATTTGTCAACATAATTTTATAAATTTTCTTTTTTAGATTTATTGACTTTTTACTTTATGTGTATGAATGTTTAGCTGGCCTGAACAGATGTATGGGCACCATGTGCATGTCTGTGAGATCCCATGGGACTGGAGTTATAAACACGTGTAAGCCATGTTAGATCCGATGGGATTGGGGTTATAAACAGGTGCAAGCCATGTTAGATCTCATGGGACTGGGATTATAAACACATGTAAGCCATGTTAGATCCCATGGGACTGGGGTTATAAGCACATGGGAGTCATGTTAGATCCCATGGGACTGAGGTTATAAACACATGTAAGCCATGGTATGGCTGCTGGTAATCAAACTCAGGTCCTTTTCAAGAGGAACAAGTGCTCCCGGACACTGAGTCCATTTATCAAGATGTATCCTTGAGTTATCGAAAACAGGCATCAGGTCCCATGTGTGAGACTGACAGTTATATTCATTGGATAAACTACTAATATATACCACTATAGAGCATCTTATTTTACTTTCACAAAAATCAAGAGACTGAACTATCATCATGAGCCATCTGCCACTCGGATACTAGGCCAGAAAGCCTCTAACCAGAATGTTTACTATCAGGGTATTGTGTTTGCTATACATGTATGTGCCCTATTATGTTAGCCATTGAAGTGATTCACTCATAGGAATGATTCATTTAATATTTATTAGTATACAGCCTGGAATAAGAAAACTTAGACCCCGTTCCCTAATGCAAAGCATAATCTGGCAGTTTGGAAGATAAAAAGTAAAATATATGAGTTTTAATGTGGGTCCAACTTTAGAACGCGTTGGAAAGAGCGGTGGGTGGGGAACAAAGAGAGCTAACAGCTCAGGAAATGGGTTCATAAAAGTGAGACAGTTGACACCTTTTGCTAAAAATGAAGTGCTGTAAAAGTCCTTCCCACACACTTAATCAGGTTTCTCCCCGAGGCTGTCAGACAAACAGAAGTTCTGGACTCAAAAATCTCAAAGCCATATTATTCATGCAGAAAGAGATGAGGCGTAATGATTTTAAAGCCAGTGCCAGGCATATAGGTAATTAACACTTCTTAGGTGACGCTAACCAGAAGAATAACATTTAAGATGCTTTGGAAGGGTGTCATGGTGGCCCCTCCCAGAACTACCAAAAGCGATTCCTGAGTTTTCTTGTAAAAATACTCTTTTGTGTGGTTCTATTAATTGTATTTTCTCTGGGCATCTAAGATTTTCCACTAAAATCCAAATTATAACTATTATTATCAGGTTTATGTTATCCAAACGAAGGCAAATTGAAAGTAAAGGAGTAAATAGTAATATTCATATTGAAAGATCTCCTCATTGGCCTAGTAGAGGGCCCATGTTATTTTTAACTTATTAACCAGAGTACTTCACATGCTTGCCTGCTCAATGACTGCTTCTAAAATATCAGTATATTCTTACAAAGAAGGTAAATATGTTACTGAATTTGGGTCCTTAAAAGACTGACTGTGTGACTGCTTTAGGTCACTCAGCCAACCCTTAAGCCACGTCCATACTCTCTGTCATGTTGAGACCTCCACTTTGGTGTCCTGTTTCTGGATGGGGTTCGTATTCAACCTGTGAAAACCAAGAGTTGGACTTTGGAACATCAGTTTGTCATAGCAGAGAAACACTTGCTAGGACACACCGTGGCAGTACATCTGGCTGCCTCCTCAAATTATTTTCAGAGAAATCAGATTTTAGAATGAAATATTTAGTACAAGCAACAAGGAAGGGAAGATGACTTATTGAAAAAACTGTCTGGAGTTTTATGCTTTAAAACAATAGAATGGATAAAGAAACTGTAGTACATTCACACTATGGAATACTATTCAGCTATTAAAAACAAGGAATTCCCGAAATTTGTGGATAAATGGATTGAGCTAGAAATGATCATAATGAGTGAGTTAATCCAGAAGCAGAAAGACTCAAATGGTATATACTCACTTATATCTGCATATTAGCCCAAGAGGCATGTCACATGAAAGCCTTCAATTACCAGGAAACTGAGACAGAGAGGAGGACATCCTACTGGGACTCTAGATGAGACAAGCATGGGAGAATGGCAAAGTAGAAGGATCCAGAGGGTCCTAGAAACCTACAAGTAGAACATTATGATAGGCAGATTTGGGCCCAGGGGTCCCGCCCAAACTAAGGGACCAGCCAAGGACAATACAGGCTGTAAACTTTAAACCCCTACCCAGATCTAGCCAATGGTCAGAACAATCTCCACAGTAGAGTGGAGAGTTGGATATGACTTTCTCACCTACTCTGGTGCCTCATATTTGACCATTTTCCCTGGAGGGGGAGACCTGGTGGCACTCAGAGGAAGGACAGCAGGTTACCAAGAAGAGACTTGATACCCTATGAGCATATACAGGAGGATATAATCCCCCTCAGGAACTGTCATAGGGGAGGGGAATAAGGGGGAAATGGGAGGGAGGGAAGAATGGAGGATACAAGGGATGGAATAACCATTGAGATGTAACAAGAATAAATTAATAAAATAATACATATCTTGGAAAAAATAAAAAAATAATAAAACACCCTCTTTCAATTGGAGTTTTATATATATATTTATATACATCTAAATTTCCAGATAATAAATACATACCTAAAATAATCTTTGAGAAACATTAAAAACTGGCATCTGCATAAACTGATTTCATATGATGTAGGATATTAAAGAGAGTGTGATACGATTGCATAAAAGATGAGAGTAAACCTAAACAAGCGGTTTTTTTAAATTTAGTTCAATTATCTTTATTGCTTTTTATTTCTTATATATATATATTATTAATTTATTCATATGACATCTCAATTGTTGTCCCATCCCTTATATCCTCCCATTCCTCCCTCCCATGTTTTCTAAGCAGGGAAAATGATGGAGGACCAAATGGAAAGAAGTCAGAGCAGGAACAACCTCAGTGTGAATCAAGAGACAAGAGAAGAATGCAGCAAAGAAGAAAAGAAAGGAGATGAAGCACAGGAGGAGGCAGAGGAGGAGGAGGAGGACCCATACACATTGGCTGAGACTAATGACAACGAGTATGATCTGATACTGGCCAGTCAGAGTGTGAAGAAAAGAACTGGAAATCGGTCTTTCATTATAAACAGACCTCCCGCCCCAGCACCCCGGCCCACCCACATCCCTTTCAAAGAAGAAACAACACCTTACATAGCTCAAGGTAACATTTTATTGTTTATGAACTTTTTTTTTCTCAACTTTCAAATTTTATGTGCATGAATGTTTGC
Organism: Acomys minous; assembly: GCF_964271855.1. NCBI lineage: Eukaryota > Metazoa > Chordata > Mammalia > Rodentia > Muridae > Acomys > Acomys minous. The sequence goes on along the minus strand of NC_140496.1, from coordinate 90,884,219 downwards.
CTCTATGTGCATGTCTCTGTAAATTGCATGCCTGGTACCCAGGAAGGCCAGAAGAGGGTATCACATGTTCTGGAAATAGGATTACAGAGCATTTTAAGCTACTGTGTAAGTGCTGGAAATTGAACCTGGGTTCTTTGAAAGAGATGCCAGTAATTTTAGCTACTGAGCCATGTCCCCAGCTCCCACTTATTGCGGTTTATGTCCCTTAGTTTATGGGAGACATGGGGTTAGGGAGTGGGGTGGAAAGTGAGTTGACTACTGATTTAGAACTCTTCTAAAGGTTGTGAGCATCTTTTTAAGTCACATATAAGTTACATTGGGTGACTTTTTAATCTTTTTATTAATTCTTTGAGAATTTCAGACATGCATATAATATCATATTCACCCCTCCTTCAGTCCCACCTTCCCCTTGCAACTTTCTGTCTTTTTTTAAAAAAATAATCTACCTAGTCCAATTTATGATGCCTATACAGTAATATGAATGGAGTCATCATCTTAGCTACCAAAGGCCATACAACCTGAAAGAAAACTAACTCGTCCACTCTTAGAAGCCACTGTCAATGGCTCCTCATTTAGGTGTGGGGTCTTCGGAGCCCATGCTAGAAATTTGACTGATGTGATATTGTGTAGGTCTTGCACAGGCAGCCAAGGCTGCTATGAGATCATGGATGCATCAATCTTGTCCTGTGCAGAAAACACTGTAAGAGCAAGAAAACTGGAGAAAAACAATCTTTCTGTTCCTTCTCCACAATGGTCCCTGAGCCTTGGAGATATGAGGTGATAGAGATGTACCATTTGTGTCTGAGCACTCTACAGTCATTTAGTCTCTGCATATTGATCAGTTGTGAATTTTGCTGTTAACTTTGTCATCCATTGTACCAGTAAACTTCTCTGATGAGGTCTGAGAGCTGTGCTAATGTGTGAGTAGAAAGATATAACTTGGAAGGCAGTTTAATAGTGTTCACATAGCAAAATAATAGTATGTTAACTCCTGGGGCCTATAACCTCTCTAGCCATGTGGTTTTTGGCCAGATTTACAGTGAAAGGTAAACATTACTCTTGGGGAGTAAGCCTTAAATACAAGCAGTTGGTTACCTCCATATTATCTGTACCACTATGGTACCCATGGCTATAGCTTGCAATGACTATCACTATAATAGTTGATAGGTTTCATAACTGGTTAAGAGTCATACTACCTTCCTGTACTAGAAAATCTAGAGAACAGGTAGTCAGATGGTGGGCCTGTGTGGTTTGTGTTGCTGGTCAGATTTCAGAGATAAGAGAACTGAGGCTGGGGGAATGTCAGTGTCCTGCCCAAATGATGAAGCAAGAAGCAGCAACAGTAGCATGGGTGTCTTTGTCCTTCTGCTCCCCGCATCTGGGAACCACGAAGTTCCTTCTACCAATACATTAACTTCATGGTCATGCATTCACATTTATTATTTCCCTCTTCTCACCTACAAGATCCACCATGGAAGAGATCAACATCCTCTGAATTCAAAAACTGGGAGGATTTATAAATATTAGCTGACGAACAAATGGCAGAAGAGACAGGATCTCCATCCACATGGCTACAGTAGAAGACTTTACTAAGAGTATGGAAGCTATAATAAAGACTACCTCAGCTGACTAATTCCTTTTCTCCTGCTCTAAAGCATGCAATGTTTGTAGCACGCCAATTTGCAGCCAAGAGCCCACACAGAACAGAGCTCCAAGGCATCCATGTATACCTCTTCTTTTCTACCTGTTATAGATCTATGGGAGAGTAGCTCTGCTCTGCCTATAGCTCTCCAACATTCTCTACCCACAGAAATGTAACTTAACAATTCAAAACTGAACATAAATACATATATACACACACACATACATACATACATACACACACACACATACATACATACATACACACACACATACATACATACATACATCTTATCAGGAGACATGCTTCTGATTCTGACCGTGTTGTGTGAAACACACCCTGAGATTAAGAGCTGCAACAAGAAGAATTCATTTTTCATTGTACAATCTCCTTGTTCTCAGATCTCATGTTCTAAATACTTCCCTCTCCTTGTTATGTTAGACGGGGTCAGGCGCATTAGGCATCAAAAAAACAGTGGAATTCTATAGATTTATATCTTCCAGTGGCAGAGTCCTTGATTCAAAACAAAGCAAGTAGAGAAAGTGGCAATCAGTATGCCATAGATAGGCTGGTAGTACAACTCCATCTTAGATAACGCAAAGATATGAACTCCTATTAGGGAAAGCTTTTAGCATCAAGGAGTCATGTTTTGTTCTCCCCCAATACAATTAATAGAACAAAGATAAGACCGAATCCATGTAGCTGATTTGGGGCAGAATACAATTCCCCTTTCAATTTGCAGTCGCTCCCGATGTATCCTTGGCATTTTGCAGTGCAGTGAAGTTGGATATGACCTTCTGAGGGAGTTTCAGCCACCGGGACCCTAAAATGTCAAGCACAACTCAGTTGCTTTCAGAGAATTTCCACTTGCAGTTCACTTGTACTTGAAACTGATCACATACAATGAATGAGGGAGGGAGGTCCTTGTAGAAACCCTTGGGGAAATTATTCTCTATGGCTGTGAATGTGACAGAGCAGATTGGCTTCTGTCTTCATTAGGAAAGAAATATATTCAAGTGGGTTAAAGCAGGTCTTAGAGCCGGAGCCCACTCTCTGCCTAGATGACCTCGTCTGTCCAAGACATTTACTTTCAGGACACCATATGCATGTCACAGGTGCTCGCAGAACAGAGTGACATAGCTATCCTTCTCTTTGTAAGGTGAGGGTCCATTCCTTTCTAGGTGAAGTTCTTAATCTTTCTGTGAAAGGATGCTGGTCCACCTCCACAAAGGAGCTGGCAATATGACTGAATATGTACTGTTCATTGAACAGAAGCAATGCTGCTGTGTAACGTGGGCTTAATAAATAGTTCTCCTTGTCCTCAGAGCAGAACACCATAGTCTCTTGGCTTATTCACAGAGACACTGAATAAAACCAAGGAGGACTTTCCAGGCCAACTGTTAGAGCACTGATATAAGGATTAATCTTATTGTCCTTATCTTTTAAGGACTCAATTCTTTGCTCATGTAAAATGGGAAAGAGGCAATATTCAAATTGGTGTGAACTGACATTACAGATTTGCACGTGTGAGCAAGATAATGAAAGTATCATCAAGCCCTTAGATTTTTTTTTCAATTGCACCACTTTTTGTGTTCTGCCCTTAATATGTTACAGTGAATGTGTCTGTGGTAAAAGTTTAATTTTATATATGGTAGTAATTCTCAATGACTCCCAGAAGTCACTTAGCAATCTCTAGAGAGAATTTTTTTTTTGATTTTCACAAATAGGGTAGTACTAGTGTCACCTAGGAAGTAGCACTCAGAAGGACCTGCTGAATTTAAAGATCAGCCTTGCATAATTCCAGTGCAAAAGCTCACATAGTATGAAATGTCAATGAGACCAATGTTGACAAGCTCACATCCACAATATTGCTGTTTTTAAGCAAGGGCAAACATTTGAAATCTTTGGATAATGTTCATTTAACAATTGCCCCCCCCCATACACACACTCCCAAACACACACACACACACTTTAGATTTCTTGAATTGGCAATGTTTTCTTCTAGGACTTTTACTGTGGACATCTTTTAAACTCCAAGTGGTTAGAGAAGAATTAAGATGCTCTACAGAGCTTCACAGTGAAGAAAATTCATCAATACAATGCATGACCTCTATGAAGAGAGATGGAACTGAACTTGATGTCACTGTGCACTCAAAGCTGTGTATCTTGGTGAGAGCTGCACAATCTCAATTAGTTTTTTTTACAATTTATCTGTGTAAATTATAATACCTGCTTTCCTTGGTTTTCATGAAAACTAAAGCTGCATATGCTCTGTAGTTGCCAAAATGCGGGAGATGGTATGGATGATGTTTTAAGTTATTCAGTAGACACAGAGTGCAGCAACCTCTATTGCCTGTTGGTGCCTGCATTCTGCTTCTCCCCTCTCACATGGGTTCATATGCATTTATACTAGATTGTAAGCCTTTCAAAAATATTCAGCAGCTAGCCACATTGAAAACAATTAGAAAAAAAATGGACATAGTTTTGATCCATATAGGAGAATTCTACTATCATATTTAGTATGTAATGGTTGTTTAAGTTTGTATAACCAAATGGATTATAAAAATTAGACTTTAGAGAACCAGATCCTATAATCCTATGAAATATATTGAAACAAAACTGTGACACCACTAGTGCCTACTATGAAAGCTTTTCTTGACACAGAGAGAGGAAGGGAAGAAAATCCCATTTAGATAATTACCAATGATAAACCAAAAAGTAAACTTCTAATAGTTTTGAAAGCTTCCAGTGGCTTTCTTACCACTTAAGCCATTTATCTTTGAAATGAAAAAAAAATTGATTACTTGGGTTATTACTCAATTGGCATTCACTCTTGTATAACAATTTCTAACTGAACAGAAATGGCCCAAAACAAGTCAACATGCTGCTGGGAAAGCAGCAGGTGGTTCCATACGTGTTGCTTGCCTGGCAACTGCTAGATATGCCTGCTGAGGGGTGCATGTAACCTTGGCTAATACACTCATCATGATGGCCTCAAACTGTCAATCAAAAACCTCCTGTCTTCTAGAATTTACCAGCTTCCTAAATAGGAAATCTATTTAGAGTAGAAATATTCTTGTTTGTCTAAATTAAAATAAATATTCAACTAAAAAGTCTGTTGTCTAACCCTGCCCCCTCCAATTAAGTTGCATGAAAGTAGAGGAAATAATTGGTTGTGAGATTTCCTGTGTGGAGAGAAGGTCTTCACAGTAACCTACCGATGAAGCTCAAGTTTCTATTACAAATTGGAAAGAAAAGGAGTGTTTTCCCTTTAGGAAGCTAAGCATCTGTGAATTCCACCCTTGTGTTTCAATTCCATGGCCTTTCCCTCCAGGGAGTTATGTGCTTTCCACTACTCTGTCTCTGCCAGTCTTAAGAGGAAATAAGTGCACTGGCTGGTGACTAGGCACGCATTCTCCCCCAGACACAAAAGCATAGTTTCCATTTGCCTAAGCATTTATGTTCCTGCCAGGTGAAAGATCCTCATATTGCTCGGCAGATATGACCATATCCACCTTCCTGTACCAATATGGTGACCTGTGTTGGATAAACAGTCCAGATAAGGAGGTGGAACTAAGCTCAGAATGTTAGCACGATGAAATGGCTTCAAACTATCAAAGTGTTTGCATTCTCTTATGGAGGCTACATATCTTCTCTAAGCATCAGATGAGTCATTGGTACCACTTATGGGGTTACCACTATTTGTATATAGTGGTAGGCTATTTGTATTGCCTATGGGGTTACAGTGTTCTCTCCCTCTATTGACACCTTTAGAAAAGGGTTGTTGGTACTGGTTTCCTTCTCCTTTTCTGCCTCTTTCAGATTAGCTTTTATACAGCAAGCACATAGAGAGGAAACAGATGGGGAAAACAGGGTGACAAGGACTGAGTCTTGACTCTTGTTCTTCCTCTGTCCTCTCTCATGAGTGGGCACTAATAGCATGTTTGACCTCTGTCTAAATGCGCACAGTGAAATGTAGAAAGCTTTGGAAACTGATCTACCTGTAAAACCTTGGGCCTTGTGCATACAGTGCTGGGCTGTGTAGTTGTCAATCTAATGACAAGCTGTCAAGCATAGAATAAAGAATTCCCTTCTAGGAGACCATCACCTGCAAGCTCAGGACACAGTGTACAGTATGTCTGCTTTCACCCCTCACTTGTGATGGGCAGAAAGAATCATGGGGTTTGTGACTTGTATTTCAAATTTTCATGGATGACATTTGCTAGCGCCCAGATTTTTATCAGCTTAGCCACACAACAATAGTGCTGAAGGTGCTTTGTCCATTTTTCCAGGAAGGGGCACTCTGAGTTCTTTTGCTCTCAGGAGACGATAAATGAGGGTGACACTAGGAATGTTCCTGCAGAACAGTCTGGAAAGACAAATTGTGCAAGTGAACTTGTTCTGTTTCACCCTCTCTTCCTCTGCTACTTCTGCTTTGCTTAACATTTTTGAATATTTAATACTATGCTAATTTTTTCCATTCAATGTCATTTCTGTTCTGGAGAAGCTTTCATAAACCTCATTTTTACCAATATTTAAAATAAATGAGGCTGTCCTTTGGGACATTTGTATTGCTTAGACTTATTTTAAACCTCAAAATTTGTTTTTTTTCTTTCTTTATTGGCTTTTTGTGTTTAAAGATAATGAGAAGATAAATACTGTGTTTATCTTTCGTTTTAAAAATTCTAACTGAAGGTAACTGGGGACAAATAAGATTACACTGGGTAAAGATTAGTCAATTTGACAAGTCACAATTGCATTGGTAGCATTCTTTGAACACTGACCAGGTAAAATGCAGTTGTAACAATGCTGCCCAAGAATTCAAGGACTGTCAGTATATTTTAAAAAAATTATCACTGCTCTTTGATTTGAATTTCTAATTTTTCTATTAGTCCAAGCCCTCTGATTACAAATAAATAGGTCTTTCCTCGTGGCTATGTTGTATTTGAAAAGTGCCTCTGAACTTTAAAAGCCTTGAGAAGACTATTCACTAAAATCTAAATTTTTCTAAGTGGGTGAAACTCATCAGTAAGTCACAGGGAAATGACATGGGTGCAGCTAGTAGTGAGGTAAGGGATTCTAAGGAAGTTCAGATGTTAAGAGGACTTGGCATTGTCACCTACTGCCCACCCTGCACCTACAGCTCTGTCATCACCATCTCCTCACACCACCACCCACCCCAAGAGTCCACCCTCGACCCCAGGTTGACCCTGGTTCAACTCCAGAGAAGTCACTCTAACGCACAGTAACTGAAGGTCAGCATTAACTGCATATCATATGGGCCAAACATCTGTAGCCAGGACAAAGTACTCCAAAAGAGCATCCAGGGTAAATTGGATTTACAGCAAATTCACACCAAGGAAGCTGGAAGGAAAAGTCAGCTTGCAAAGGCTCTGCAGCTCCAAACCTCAGCAGAATCCATAAAACTCACAGGTAATGCACTGTTTAATTGGAGAAATTACTGTTTGCATTTGCCTTTGAGTTAAAGTCATTTCCCATATTCATGATGCCAGAATACAGTTTTTCAGACTTAGACACCCTCCATTACATCTTAACAATATTAGCAAAAGCACAGGCTGCCTGTCTTCGCTGTATGTTAACAAAAGAGTGGAACTAGAGCCAAGGACGAAATCAGCAAGTACAATATGAGGGTGGGGTTAGGGAGGAAATCTAATAAAGTGTTGTCACATGGTAAATACATGCAGTGTATTTTCTTTAGGAAAAACACAGCCGACTTGTCTGAAGTTGTTACTTTACACGTATCATTTTCACAAATGCATCATCGTTGACAGTACATTCTCTTCTCCTGAGGACATAGAAAGAAACTACCTTTCTCTTGACATCACCTAGAACATTAAGTGTTTGATAAATGTTACTTTGATTTGGGACATTTGTTTTGGAAATTTAAAAAAAATGTACTCTTGATTAATTTCATTTATGACCTTGATGTTAGAGGGGTGTAAGTAAGAGGAAAGCCACAGCAGAAGCCCATGGTCATCACGGAGGTGTTTTTCCGGGTCACAGTGGCTGAGAGCCAGGCAGCTGTCTTCCTATGTGCCTCAGTTCCATTTTATGGGAAGTTCCTGCTGAGATGCCAAGAAGAACAAGAGGGCAGCCACGTTCCTGTCACTGCCCCCAGCCCCCTCCCCCAGCTCTGAAAGGGAGTACTTAGGAAGCTGGAGACACAGTACCACTGTGAGGAGGCAGCAACAGACCGAAGGCCAAGGCTTAAGTCTAAATCACTTCTCAGCTGACAACTTTGGGATCATTTCAAAATTCACTTAGCCCTTTTACAAGCTGGTTACTTCCTCATCTATAAACATATGAGGCTGGACTAAATCTCCCAGGCCTCTCCGAGTTCCCAAACCCCATAATTCAGACTGCCCATAAAAATAAATGTAACTCCGGATGCTCATTTTCCAAGAGTAAAGGAGGAAAGGACCAGGTCTATTTCGTTAACAAATACCAGAAAGTAACCAGAACTTTGTGGGTGCTTAATAAATATTAAACACTAAATTTTACCTTTCATCTGCAAAACAGGGTGAGTAATGCTGACTTAATTCCCAGAATTTCATGTGAGAAATAATAAATGAGAACAAAGCACTCCTCAGATAATGAAGTAATTCAAGCAAGCTGCTTTAATAGGGCTGAGGTCTGGGTAGATGACGTAAGAGTAAAGTGCCTTTTTTATTATTACATCTGCAGAGCACAGCAAGCTTTTCTTGAGTTTAAGAAGAAACGATGATTACTTGCTTATCACCAACAAGCCAGTTTGAGTAGTTTCTATGCAAATGGATTCTTCATACAGGCTTACCACTTTGAACCAAATGGAGCTTTTATCTTTATCTGATATCAAAAGGGATTGAGCTTGATTTAACCAGTTTAGGAAAGCATCCCACCAACATCACAGTACTGTGACTAAAGAAAAGGCTTTCCAAAATTACTGATAAGCTGCACAGCTGAGGAAATTACAAATTTAATAATCTCTGTACTCAAAAAACGAATACAATTCAGATATTGTTACTAAGGAAAGTGATATGTTGCAGTCTGCCCTGTGGAGGCCTTCGTGGGAGTATTTCATATTCTTAAATGCCTTTATCTAATAATCTTTATGTACAATGTTTCTTACAGTGTTCCAACAAAAGGCAGCCAGAAGACAATCTGATGGTGATAAGTTGTACAGTCTCCCCAAGAAACCAGGTACTGATGTTAACTTCAACCTATTTTATAATCTAAATCAAACTTAAAGAAACCTTAGGAATCTGAACAAAGTCTCCTTTGTCAAATATAAACAACTTAGTTTGATTGATTTTTACTTTAAAGTTCATATCTTACCCCAGAACAACTATGCCATAATAAAAATCAGTGCATTGGCAATTATTTTCATTAGCAAAAGCAGAAAGGACTCCCCATCATGTTGCCTGTGGTGGTGATGTTATCAGAGTACCAGGAAGGAAAAATGAGACGAATTCCATAACTCACATCTTTTATAGATCTGTAAAGGGTTTATAATGAGATCAGCTTGGGTCTTTCTATAGTCAGCTGTGAATGCCAATCAAAGATGGAACCATTTTCCTGGTATGTTCTTGCCTTTAACATTTGATCCAACACATTGTGAATAATCATTTATCATGCAGAGTAGAGCTGAAGACCGCTATAGTCACACAAACGTCTCAAACAGGTGGGACATTTCCTATTTCCAGTATTCACTAGGACATTTGTCTTTTCAAGGATAGACTCTAGCAGGCTATTCATTATAATTCTTTTTCAACTGTCAGGACCAAATAAATGTTCAGCTATAAAAATCATAAAAGTCTGTTGACACAGGGTTTAGGGTAGCTAGCTTTGGTAATCTATGAGCATATGCAGTTGCCCCTTTGAAATAATCCCAAGTCACGTTACCTTGAAACTGATAACAAGTAATTATTGAGAAAGAGACATTGATATAAAAGTATATAATCACATCACAGCAGACACAGAAGCCCCCCATCATCCATCTCCTTTTAGGCTTTGTGAAGAAGCGAGGGACAGCTTGTACCAACTTCTAACACTCGCTGAACAATATGAAATGCAGAACCCGATGGGTCTGCTCTGAGGATGCTATGAGTTGTCCCTCGAACAACGCTGTATTCTTAAATCAATGGCTATTACCCATCACTTCAAGTACAATTTCTCATGGCATTTAAGTTGTACTTAGAATGTCCTAACAATTAGCTGCATGGTGCTTGATCACAATAAATGAGGAAGCTTAACACCAACTCTTCGAGGAATTATTTAGATATATTTATAAGTATATGTGCAAAAACTCACTCTCTTTAAATGGCCATTTTAAAATATGAATTTCATAATTCAGCCATGTCATGGCTAAGTTGTTAAGTGTCCACCACAGGTTCCTATGCACTTGTCCCCAGCTACTGTATATGGAGGCCATAAACCTTTCAGAGTGAGGCCTGACTGGTGACAGTAGATCATGTGGGTAGGCTTTGAGGTTTATAAAAAGTTCTACTTTTGTCATAAACTCTAGCTACCTCTTGCTTTTCTGAGATGTGGCAAAGTCTGTAGTCACAAACCCATCTACCTCAGCACGCAAACTTTTTCCACTATATGGGGAGCATACCCTCCCTAACTATGAACAACAGCAACAAAAAAAATGAATCTTTTCTCCCTTAACCTACTTCTGCTGGGAATTTTGAACAAAAAAGTAATTAATACCAATAATTAGTAGTAAAAGTAGGGTGAGGGTTTAATAAACCTGACCATATATGTTCATAAGCTTTTGGAACTGGAAGAAATGTGGGGGAGTTTAGAGCTGCAAGGCACAGAAGCCCTGGAGCGCTATACAAGGAAATTAATAAGCCTTTCTGGTGGGAGTACAGAAGACCATAATGTTGATAGAAATACAGACAGAAAGGCCAGGCTCATGAGGTTTTAAGCAGCAGTAATTGAACTAAGGGATATTCAGGAAACAGTCTGACAAAGCAACCACCCATGTACTGAAAATGTGAGCGAACCCGAATGCAGAAATAATGGACTAAGTTGCTTAGTGGAGGAAATTGCAAGGCAGCATAGTATACAGGTTATAGCTTATTTACTCAGTGCCTTTCTCTAGATTTATAGTAAAAGAGCAGAAAGATTTGGAGGAAATGATTAGCACACACTTTGTATTGGAACAATAGGAATGATCTCTTAATGCAAGGCCGCATCTGTCAAAGCTTCAGAATATAAAACTGAAACTCAATTTTCAAAACATTCATTTTATAATGTTGGAGCATCTTCTTCAGCGTTCTGGTCCAATATATCTGACAGACAACTGTGGAGAATGTCCTGTCCATTGCCTAGATCAGAGTAGGACTTCAACGTTTACTGCTTGTATTGTCCTTGGTTAGTGCAATAGTTTGAGCAGACCCCCCTGGGAACCAATCAACCCATCATGATGTTCTTCTTGTAGGTATCTAGAACACTCTAGGTCCTTCTATTTCCCCATCTATATTTGTCTTACATAGAGTCCCAGTGGGATGTCCTCACATCTCTCCCAATAGCCTGGTAAGTGAAGACTTTCATGGGACATGCCTTTTGGGCTAGTGCCCCATTATAAGTGAGTATATACCATGTGAGTCTTTCTGCTTCTAGGTTAACTCAGTATGATCATTACTAGTTCCATCCATTTGCCCACAAATTTTGAGATTTCCTTGTTTTTAATAGCTGAGTAGTATTCCATAGTGTAAATGTACCACAGCTTCTTTATCCATTCTTCAACTGAGGGACACTTAGGCTGTTTCCAGGTTTTGGCTATTATGAATAAGGCTGCTATGAACATGGTTGAGCATATGTCCTTGTCTTGTGGAGCATTTTCTGGGTATATTTCAAGAAGTGGAAACCTGGGTCTTGAGGAAGCCCTATTCCCAGTTTTCTGAGAAAGCACCACATAGATTTCCAAAGTAGTTGTACAAGTTTGCTTTTCCACCAGCAATGGAGGAGTGTTCATCTTTCTCCACATCCTCTCCAGCATGTGGTGTCACTTGAATTTTTGATCTTAGCCATTCTGCTGGGTGTAAGATGGAATCTCAGAGACATTTTGATTTGCATTTCTCTGATGACTAAAGACATTGAGCATTTCTTTACATGTTTCTCAGCCATTTGATATTCCTCTGTTGAGAATTCTCTGTTTAGTTCTGAGTCCCATTTCTCAATTGAGTTATTTGGTTTGGTGGTGCTTAATTTCTTGAGTTCTTTATATATTTTGGATATTAGACCTTTGTCAGATGTAAAAAAAAAATACATCGCTAAGTATTTTTATTGTAAATTATTCAAATATCATGGTTATAATATAGTTACATTAACATTGAAGGTAAGCTCTGGAAATTTCAGGATTTCTCTTCTTTCACATGAGATCAGAGATCAGAGATGGTAGAGACCTATAGAGAACCAGTACATAACAGTACTTACCAGTTGGCTGTATGTCAGTTGGCCATCTGTCTATTACACTGAAAACAATTTAAGAAGAGCTGAGGGTTTCCCTTAAGCCTAGAAGGACTGATTAAAGTCCTACTATATATATGAAAGAACAATTTTCATCTGCTGGCATAAAAGGCTAGAGAGAATGGTGAAAAGAAATACATTTTGAAATAAACATTATTGATAATACAATGTTTTATTGATTTTATACACCTGGCCTTATACTCTTGACTAATTTGATTCACAAAAGTCAGTTTTCATTAGATTTGTTTAGAGGTCTCTGAGGACTAGGATACTAAAAAAATGTTATATGCTATTTGATTTTTTTGTTTCAATTCTTCCATCTAACTTATTTGTAGCATTTTACATTGATGGCAGTAGGATATTCCTTTACTTTTAGACATCAACAATTTACCAGGATAGGTCAAAATACTGTGCTATTTCTAAGAGAACAACAGATTTTAGGGAAAAATTTTTTTTCAAAATCTCTCTGATGATGATAACCTTCAGGAAAATCAGCTTCCAGCATGAACAAAATTGATGATGACCATGATCATGATCATGATGACAATGACAATGATGATGATGTAGTAATTATAATAAAAATATAATTATTATTATAAAATTACTGGGTAGGTAAAAGGCTTGTGTGTTAGGCAGAATTTTTTCACTGTAACAAAATTTCTGAGCAGCCAACCTAGGAGAAGGATTTATCCTGGAGCCTCACTCCTTCATGTGGGAAGAGGTGACAGAGCAGAGACAGTAAGCAGGGAGAATGGCCTACTCCCTGCAGAACTGTGTATTTCATAAAGTTGGAATCCCCTTCCAGATAGCATCCCCGCCTAGGACGAGCAAGCATGCAGTGTATGAGCCTGTGAGCACATTTCATATTCAAACGATATGGCCACATATCCTGAAGCAGTTTCAGTGTTATGAGCATCCAGACCATGAGAAAGCACTGCTTCTCACAGTGTGCAGAGCATTCCCCAACTGTCGTTGGATTCATTATGCAGTAAGAAGGGGAGTAGGTGCTTCTCCAATGCTGATGGCTCTGGAGGGAAGTGGGGTGTGGGCTGTGAAGTGGTCATGAGTTAAGATTTTCTAAGGGACCTAGACAGTTTTCCTGAAAAGGGTTAAGCAGTGCATTTCCCCACTGTATGGTGGGAGAAAAGGGACTCCTAAGAGCCAACCATTTCCCCATGGAAACCAAGACCTTTTCAAATTTCTAAGCTCAAGATTGCCAAGGAAGGCACGTTATTGCCGAGCCAAGAACTTTTCCTGAGAAACAGAAGGAAAAAAATTAATTGGCACCATTTCTGTGGGAACTCAAAGGAATTCTTTGACTCAAACTTTATATCTTGTAGAACTGTGAGGGGAAAGTGCTAAGGACTGGGGAATCATAGATAAATTTTTTTGGCAAAATGCAATTGTAAAGCCAACTTCCCCAAAGTTGGTTCTGAAATCAGAAAATGACAAGGAATGATGTTATCACAGACAGAAGGTGCTTCTACCTCACCCCATTTCCTAGCCCTGAGCCCAGGGAGCAGCCCCAGGCGTGCTCACTGCCACAAACCAGAGGACTACATCTTGTGGCCAAATTTGGAGTGAGGCAGGCTCTGAAATCAGAGTTATACTAGCCACATTCACATGACTGATTTAGTCACAAAATTCTCACTGGGGGAGGGTTTCTGCGTTCTTTTGGGTGTTTGCAAAATAATAAACATCCTATAAAATAGGTTGGTAGTTATCAGGCCACTAGCCTACAGTCAAGACATCCCCCAAGTTCACTAGATGTAGATGAGGCTCCTTCCTCCAGGACATGAACTCAAAATGATATCATTTTATCGGCTTCCAGTTTGTTCAGGTTTCCTATACTTGATGTTTCCTTTGGGCTTTTCTTTCTATGACAAGAACAGCTCCATTTTACTATCTCCACTATTATCTCAATGCAAGTAAGAAACACAGCAACCACTGAGATAAAGCATTAACAGTGTCCCTGGTTCATCATGGCTCTCACCCACAATCGGGCTCACTTCACAGCTAATAAATGGACCAAATGAAGGATTTCCTGTTGCTGTTACTTGGGGCAAACCATAATTTACAGGGAAATGGCCATCGTTATCAAATACCTATGGCAGGCAACTCCAGATCTAGATGTGCATGAGATTTAGAGAACTTCCCAGTTATGGTTGCCTAGACCATTCCTACCCTCTACGTAAATGTAGAAGTTACAAGTAAATTTGCCACATATAACTTTTACATGGTCCCCCTTCCTTTGTGGATTTCTTGTGTTTGATGTGCATTTTTCTGAACTCACAATTTTACCTAAAGTACAGAATGAACAGCTATCAAGAGTCATTTTATCAGTACCAAAACTCTAAAAGAACATTTATTTGTGATAATGGGTGCTATTTTGATGAATTTAATAATCAGGCCCTAAAATTTTGCTTGGTAACATTGTGTTTGGCCCCTTTGGGCTTATATATTTGTAACCCCTGACGTGGTTGCTGCCCAATTCTTCATTCAAACTACAGAATTGTTGTGAGCTTGTCTTTTGGTGGAGTTTGCATGCCCATGGAAAAGATTTGGTCAGGGAGCATATTTTTATGTGTTCTCAGAGTACACAGTGCTGAGCAGTTTGATAAATGTTAAATAATAAAATTGTCTTTTAGCAGGAAACCTGAGGACACATGGAAGGTATTACTCTTATGTGGGGAAGAGAGACTTCTGAGACCTGTGGTATTTCCATCACATTGCTCTTGCCAACTCGATATATTAAGTAGAAAAGAGGGAAAATTGTCAAAATGTGGTCATTTGTACTCCATAAAAGAATAATGGCTTCAGCTGCCTTTCCCAGTGTAACTTATATTTCCATTTGTCATATTGCTCACAAAAGGGTATTTTTTTTGTTAAAGTTACACCTGAAAAAATTTTTGTATAGTTTTAGTTCTTCCATAAAATGGATCTATGCTAGCAGTGTACTGTGTAACTTCTGTCGGAAATGAAGGAAAAAACAGAGAAATACAAACTTCCTAATGATGATGGTGAGGATGGCAACGATGATGACAGAAACTAAGAGTTCAGAAGAATCTATGTCTGATTCCAATTTTAAAAAAATGATTGATAAAATCAATGTCAATAGTATAAAGTGAGCGAGCCATTTCCCCACAAGGAAGGAAGCCATTCAATCACTACATTATCTTGGAACCCCAGATTATCACTCTCTCAAAGCTGTATTCTCTTCTTCACCCTTTGTTCCTGTTCATCCAGTAGACAGAGAGGAGGTGTGAGGATGAAGTTTGTCAGTTCCTTAGGACCCTCAAGTAAAGCTATGTGATGGACAGGGGGATAGGCAAGTATTCTATTGGTTATTTTTCCACAGGCAGGAATTTAGTCCCAGTAAATCATGTCCCTTTTCTATATGGAAAAGTTGCCATACCCAGGGACCTGATTTACATGCTGCTTCTATCAATATACTATGCAGTCCTAGGTCTGACAAACTATTACCTGAACTCAAGAAACAGAACCAAAGGACAAATAGACACTAAGTGTCTTAGTGAACAGTGAGTTTGCCAGACACCAGCAGTCCTGCAATCGGAAGACCAAGGCAGGTGAATGAGTTTAAGGTCAGGGTTGAGATCACAGTGAAGTTCCAATGGGTGCTGCACAGGGACACCATGTCTCGCAAAACAACAACATGATGAGGCAGAGGAAGGAGATGAAGACAAGAACCAAAAATTAAAACTATGGGTTTTTATTGAATTAATTGCTACTTATTTAATTTAAAGCTCGGTTATCCAACTTAAGTTCAGTGCCAGACACTTGAAGAGAAAGTGCAGGAAGCATTGGGTGAAGAAGTCACCTGAAGACAAAGAGTAAGAAGAGAGCGGGAAAGGCGTCAGAAGATGGAGAACTCATATACAAACTGAACAAAAAGCAACAACAGTGTCAGGGATTAAGATCAGGCTGAGATAAAGAAATTTTAGGGGAGTGACAGATGAGAGTAATTATATGACTTTAAAGTAAGGGATTGTGTGATGAGGGAAATGCATAAAACATACTAGAAAGCTGACATTTCAACAGAAAACTGAAACCTATATTAATCACAGAAAAAGTGACTGACCTTGAAAACCTCCAAGAGAGTTTGTACTAGACCTTGAGATAGAATGTATTAGAGAAGGGTTTTTTCTCACTGAAAATTAAAAAGAAAATATGGAAAACAAAGGTCTGACTTGTGTGTGACAGGTATTTTTTTCCATCATCTCTATTATTTATTTATTTCTAATTTTAATTTTTTATTAATTTACTCATATTACATCTCAGTTGTTAGCCCGTCCCTTGTATCCTCCCATTCCTCCACCTGCTCCTGCTTTCCCCCTACTCCCCTCCCCTATGACTGTGACTGAGGGGGACCTCCTCCCCCTGTATATGCTCATAGGGTATCAAGTCTCTTCTTGGTAACCTGCTATCCTTCCTCTGAGTGCCACCAGGCCTCCCCATCCAGGGAACATGGTCAAATATGGGGCACCAGAGTTCGTGTGAAAGTCAGACCCCACTCTCCACTCAGCTGTGGAGAATGTCCTGTCCATTGGCTAGATCTGGATAGGGATTCGACGTTTACTTTCTGTATTGTCCTTGGCTGGTGTCATAGTTTGAGTGTTTTTTAAAGAGAAGAATAGAATTTTAAATAGAATAAAAGCCAGTGACAATTGATATGAGAGAAATGAACTTCAGATTGACTAGACTGTCTGCTTCTAGTTTTAAACTACAAGGATAAAGAATAACCTCAAAGTTTTTTTTTTCAGAAAAAAAAAATTATTCACAACTTCATAAACACAGACAATACTGTCTCATCAAGGCACCCAGAGCACACAGTTAACAGTCTAGTTAAACTTCTCAATGATAACAACAAGAAGTGAGATTTCTACAGCATAAACTAATACACATTTTGCAGAGAGTTTGTTATTGCTTCATCCAGTGCATCCACAGTAAGCCAGGGCAAGGGCTTCATCTGGTGCGTCCACAGTAAGCCAGGGTAAGGGAGGCACAGACAGATCAGACAAATCAGATGCCAGCTGAAAGCTGTTCCAATAAATGATGGGTGTTATTTTAGCTGGAAGAATCCGTTCTGTCCACATTAAATTTTCATAACTCTAAGAATGAAATAGACCTCCCATCATGCTCAGGACTAGTCCTCTACTGTGCAACTATATAGAAACCTCAAAGTTTTGGGGAACAATTTATCACACAAAATAGATAGGCATGACAGTGGGATGGGGATTTTACCAGAGAAAGGGAAGGGATGTGGGGTAGGAAAAGGGAAAACGAGAGAACTACAAGTGAGTGTCACCAGATTGTATAAAATTGCCAAAGAATAAACTTTTAAAAGAAGTAAAATTTATATATGATTGGCACTGGGTTCTCTGCACACATATCTTCCAGCTTAGTATTTTTTATGGGATTCCTGAGATTGTAAATGATTAGATATCTGATTCTTGTGTCTGCCCTCGGGGCTCTTTTCCCTCTGTGAAGGTGCCTTGCCCCACTTTGATGTGATGGTTTTTGTTTTATTTTACTATATTTTATTTTGTCCTGTTTGGTTGTGATCTCCAAGAAGAGATCACAGGGAGGGATCTAATGAGAAACAGGGAGGGAGTGGATGGAGAGGGGAAGGGACAGAGACTAGGAGGAGTCAAGGGAGGGGAAACTGTAATCAAAAATATATTGTATGAAAAAAGAATCTATCTTTAATAAATAGGGAAAAAAGAAAAATCAAAGTAAGTTTTAAAAGTCAGAAATCTCAGTAACAAAAATTGCATGCAATGCTCTATTGGGCTTATTTTGGTGGAAATGAAAATTAAGTATCTTATACTTAGTTAGATATTCTGTTTATATAAAATATAAAACAGCAGGTTTTGCCCATCCAAGACTTTAGAAAAGATAGCAATTCAAGGATATCATGAATCCATTACCTCAGATACATTGTATATTAATAATAGATTGATCAAACTTGAAAAACTTTAACTTAAGTGTGGTATCAAAAATTGGTAGCAGATAATTAATCTATCTAAACAACTGAACTTTAAACAACTGAATAGTTACTTGTAAAATATAAAATATAAACATGAAATGTTGGTGATAAAGAACTCTATGTATACATAGAGACAGACAGACAGACATCAAGTTAAGGAGGTATGGATGCTTTGTTTAGAGTTCATGAACAATCTGTAGTCCAGGTGTCTCTCAGCTTGCCCCCGTGGAGCTTCCTTTGTTGCCTACCAGTTTTCATGCTCATTAACAAAAAGCCAGCCAAGTTTAAATCTGGTCGCCAACTAAGTCCTATTACCAAGTTCTTGACAATGTTAGAGATTAACTTGCTGTGAAAATGTAGGGTACAACATGCCTTGATCTCCTATGTCTTAATGGCTATGGAGGTTGCTCAGTGGGCCTTGTGTGTACTGTATAAGAGTGGACCTGAGTTTGGATGTCTGGCAGCCACATAAAAGGCTAGTAGGGACACAGAGACAGGCAGATAGATCCCTGGGGTTTTCTGGCCAGACAATCTAAGTCAAAATCTAAAAGACTGATTCAAAAAATAAGGTGTAAAAGCAATTGAGGAAGAGACCTGACATTGATATCTGGTCTCCACACATATGTGCACCCATGGATATACACACACATAAAAAAAAAAGAAGAAGAAGAAAGGAAGAGAGGGGAGGAGAAAAAGAGATCAGACAAGAGAAAGACAGAAGGGGAAAAGGAGGGGGTATGTAGAACAGGAGAGAAAAGAATGGATAAAAATGGACCAGAATGGTCATTACAGTGTGAGGTATTTCTTATTGCAGAGTATACCCTGCAAGGACCAAGACAGTAACCACTCTTTGGGGGAAGCCTATTGCAAAAGGGCAGCATTTTTCTTAATGAAAAATCAAAATATTTACAGAAAGTTGTAGGTTGAAAGAAAATACTCTCTTCCCAACAATCATATTTGAATGTGTATTAATTTTCCTTTGATGATTAGTTTTCTTCTGTGTTCATTTTTTTATTTTTTAAATAATTTTAACATATACATTTATTTATATTATTATACATGGATGAAATAAACTACATATAGCAGGAAGAACCATGAGACAATCAGGAGTTATATAAACATTATATTCATAGTGATTTGTCTATTTGTATTTGGCAAACTTGAAGAAAGCATCTTTCCTATCTTGTCGGGTCTAAATTTTTGAATGAAAATCAATATCTAGCATATCTCATCTCTATTCACTTAAAGCATCTATCTAGACCTAAAAACATCCTGACCCCTAACCAACTAAGCTTAATTGTAAGACTAAACTATCTGGTCTTCAACCCCATCAGAGACTTGAGAAGGGATAAAACTTCTATACCTGAGTGAACCAGAAGTGCAGGTTAGCAGCTTCTAAAATGAAAAAATGTTAGAGACAGTTTACTGCCTGAACAGTCACCCAACACTCTGTATAATATTAGAACATCATCTTCAGCCTTTTAGCCTAATATCTCTGACAGACATATTTGCAAAGCAAAAACTATTGAGGACTTGCTTACCCTGTCTTGGCAGAGTCCAGCCATCAACTTTGCCTGCATCTAAGCTAGTCCATGTTTAGGCAGAATTCTGTCTGTGGCAGAAACAAAGACATTTTGTTCAGCGGCTTGTCATATTTGAATTCAACTTCATAAGGAGGTTCTTTGATATAGATCATCTTCTTTGAGGTAGGCTGGGTGTTGCCAGGGGTTAACTTGTCTTGTTGTCAAAGAATCTTTAGAATAATAAATAATAAAGACATCTTTAAATGCCATATTCTATAGGTCTCAGGATTTTTAAGACCTTATTTAACTATTTTACCTTATGTATCTATAGAATTATATCTATCTGTTAGACCTAGGATATATATTCTTGTGATAAAATTAGACTAGTTTTTGACATGACCAGGATTTGCATCAATATACATAATTCTATACCAATGAATTAAGAATAACCTCATTTGTGAGTAACAATTAAGGCCTTGAGTTGAGGAGTACATTCAATAATCTACATTTTGTTCTATCCTCCCTCAATATTTCTATATCCCCCTTTCTTTCTTTTCAACTCTTATGTCCTTACCTATGAAAGAAAGATAAAGGAAAAGAGAGACATCCCTTAGTCCAACCTAGTTTTCTCTCTGTCTAAGACCAGTAATAACTTATAACCACCTCCCGATGAAAATAAGTATCTATAACCCAAGAGAGCAAAAAGAAAGCTACCCAACTGACCCCCATGTTTATTTTTAACATGTATTTGTTCTTGTCACTATAGAGTAAGTCCTTCTGTGGGGCAGTTGTCCTTTTTATTATTTTCTTTATAGCTACATGGTATTTATCAGACAAATGTTTCACATTGGTCTTGTTACCTAACAGAGGGCCTATTAGTTTTTTCTTTCCAGTATTTTAGTAAGACATATTTTGGCCAGTCACTCACCAACAGGATTTTAGCGCAATGCTTTCTGACCTATTCTACACATTCCAATATTCACATAATAGGTCATTTGTTGCTTCTGTGGATGGTATTCAAGTACAATGAAAAGATACTAAAAAGAGAAATTAAAAGGAACTAAACTATTAGTCTATCTTGGGGCTGTTACATCTTGTAACCCAGGGTTTCAAACATGCAGCTAGCAGTGTGACAAAAGTGTTTGATGAAAATAATATAAAGATCAAACTAATCTTCCAAAAGCAAACAGAAACATAAAATTTGCAGGAGAGAAAAACCTGCCATGACCACCTCTGATAATTGGTAAACTGGATGTGATAAAAAGAACCTATCACCATTGCCAACAATTACAGGCCCTGCATTTAAAATAATGAGCCTGCCTTGAAGGAGAAGGTAGTAAAGTTTTTCAATCATTATTTTTGGACCTTATCATGCCTAATAATAATTTATCAAGGCAGGTGCTTTATTATATTTCATATGAGAAGGAAAAGCAAGTGTGTGGAAAATCAGCTTGTCTACAAGCAGCTCACTTTTAAGACAAGATTGGAGACTCTTTTGTTTTTGGTCTTTTGGGTATGTTTATGTAATTGAGAAGGACCAAAACATATTTCTTTCTGCACTGAAGCCCTCTTATTTTCAATTTAAAAGTTAAGAATTTGAAATTAGTTGGGTTAATTGAGACAAACATTATTAAAAGGAGTCAGTTTTTTATGTGTTGGAGTGTCACCATGCATGTGTAGTCAGAGGACAGCTTTGCACAGTCCCTTCTCTCCTGCCATCCATGTATTCCAAGGAGAGGACTCTTTTCTAGGCTTGGTAAAAGGTATCTTTACACCCCCAGACGTAGTATTTTAATTCAGTGAAACCTGTACATGAATCAAAATAGTAATTGTCACTTTTCTGGAAATCATTGGCTGGAGATACCTTCTGTAAACACAAAAGATGTAGCTACACGAGTTACTGGAGATAGCAATAGGTCCCAGCTTAGGCAAAGGGATGGCAGAAGGGTGGGGATGGCTAGGCAGGATAGCATCTATTGGTGATACTGTCTTCCTGCTCTACCAGGATGACACTTAGATGCTACAAGAAATGGTATCTCAGGAGCTGAATTTTTATGGAACCCTATATAGCCTAAATAGCAAGTGGTAGGAGAAACAAGATCTCAACAGCTTTGTACTTTTTTATTATTTTTTATTTTTTACATATACTTTTATATTATTACAATAAACTACCTATAGCAAGAAGAATCATGAAACAATCAGGAATTGTATAAATATTACATTCTTAGTGTTTTGACTATTTGTATTTGACAGCCTTAAAGAAAACATCTTTTCCTATCTTGGTGTGTCTAAAATTCTGAATGTAAATCAATCTCCATCACTTCTTGTCATTATCAACTTAAAACAACTATCTAGACCTAAAAAAAAAAAAACGAGACAGGTTAACTCCTGGCAACACCCAGCCTACCTCAAAGAGGATGGTGGGCACCTAAAAACATCTTAACCCCTAAACAACTAAGCTTAATTGTTATCTGGTCTTCAACCCCATCAGAGACAGGAATAAAATTGATTACCAGAGTAGACAAGGAGTTCAGATTAGTAGCTTCCCAAATGAGAAGATGACAAAGACAGTTTGCTACCTGAGCAGTCACGCAAAACTCTCTATAATGATGGAGCATCATCTTCAGCCTTCTGGCCCAATATATCTATCTGACAGATATATTTGTGAGACAGAAACCGTTGAGGACTTGCTTACCTTTTCTTGGCAGAGTTTGCCTGTCGACTCTGCCTGCATGTAAGCTTGACCCTTTTTAGGCAGAATTTTGTATGTGGTAGAAATAAAGATATTTTGCCCAGTGGCTAATTTGCCACATTTGAAGCCATCTCCATTTGATGCTCATCATCCTCTTTGAGGTAGGCTGGGTGTTACCAGGAGTTAACCTGTCTCATTGTCAATGAATCTTTAACATAATAAAACTTTTTAAAGGTCATATTCTGTAGGTCTCTGAGGTTTTTGAAGACCTCATCTATTTTACCTTATCTTTCTATAGAATGATATCTCTGTTGCACCTAAGATGTATATCCTTGTGATAAAAATAGACTAGTAATTGATATTATCATGATTTGATCAACTAACAATTCACTTGTATAACTTATTTATCCTAAACAGCCTGCAATAGCACTTTCAAAGTACTAGAAGTAAGCCCTGTATTATAATTGAGTTATATGGATATAATACTGCACTTTAGAGTAGAAATATTTATATATACATATATATATATATATATATATATAGGATATGGAGAATAATTTTAAATTTGAATTCTATACCAATGTATCTAAAATTAAACTTATTTTGCCTTTATATACAAAATTCTATACCAGCGAGTTAAAAATAGCCTTGTGAGTGACAATTAAGGCATTAAGATGAGGCTCTTTGTGCTTTTTGTTGCTCATCCAGTTAGCCCTCCGGCTGGCTTGCAGTCTCCATTTCTCCTGGGATTCTTTCTGTGTTCTGTCATCCCTGCAGGAAAATTTAGAGTATAGAATCTGTTGACATCTTGTTAGATCTGGGGACATAAACTTCTGAAAAGTCAAGGAAACTCCCTCCAGGAAACTAGAATGCCTCACCATGGAGATGCTTTAGATGCAAGGAGAACTTCCACAGAGTCTTTCAGTGTTCCTGGTCCTGGACTCACTGTAAAAGCCTTTCTCAAAACTGAAATGGACATTAGAGGTCAGCCCAAACAGTCTAGTGTTGGCACCCTTTGGGTGATTAAAAGTACTGCCTAGAACTTAAAAATGTCTGTCTCCCAGAAAAAAAAAAAAGAATCATTTTCAATTCCATCAGTGACCACACTACTAGAAAGGAACACCCCTCCCCCACCCACCCCCAAAAATCTTTGATATTATGGTTGAATGGTGGTCCAGTTTCTCCCTTTCTTGAATGATTCCCAACAATTAGTAGGGGTTTTTTTTCAGGGCTAGGTATACCAATTCTAGCTGAACAAGATATTTTTATGTCCTTCAGCACTGTGCATATTCAAAAGTGAAAGCCGGTCAAGAATGTGCTTCTCCTGAGACATTACAATTAGTATGTTGGATTTAGTGGATCCAGATATACAAAAACTTGTGATCTCAGATGAGTCCTAAGGCCATGCTGGTGACACAAATGTGTCATCACTCAGGAACAGGGACTGAGGTGGTCTGGGATTCTCATAGCCTCCCCAAAGACATGTGGCTCTATTTATGTCTTTGAATACCACAGTGGGCAAATAAATTTGCCTGTGTCCTGCCAGTAGGTACCCAACTCCACACCCCATGTCACATACCAACCTACAGTGTCCCACGGGTATTTTTACACAGGACATGGACCCCTCTACTTTTCTGTGCTACACACACAAAACAATACATGGTAAGCTCTAATATAAAATATTTTTGGAAAAGAAAGCATTTCACTGTAAAATGAGTAGGTATTTACTTCCATATTCTAGGAATAAAGTGCCAAATGACTCTACCTCTTTGATGACATTTAGGTTTTTTACTGAGATCTTTTTTTTCCCCAAAATTAAAGATAGTTCTCCTTCAACAAACGTTTAGTATTAATGACATTAATATGTTATATGTGGCAGGCAATTGTCCACATAGTATCTTTATTACAACTTGTTTTGCTACCTTTAGAAATTTATGGAGAACAGCATGAGAATTAATTCATGTGCATTATGGTCAAGGCAAGGAAGTAACAGTTACTTCTCACTAAATACTTATAATAATAAGAGTCATTTTTGGAACACTGTGATAGTTCAGTGTGTATATACATTATGTATTTATAAAACAGGGGGAATTAATGTCTCTGTTCCATTATTATTATTATTGCTTTGTGTGTGAGAGCTTAAGCCTCCTTCCCTTCAGCTGTTCATAGAGTACATAATGGGTTATTGTATGCTATATTCATCCCCTCACTGTTCTGTGAAAACTGTGATTTGTTACTTCTTTCTAGCTATGTGCCCATTCATCAACCTCCACATGTCCCTCCTCTGCACTGCTTGCCAGCAGGTAGCACTGTGAATTCTATCCTCCAGTAGATTTTTGTAGCGGTCTCATGGGAGTGGGAATATACAGGCTTTTTTTTTCATGCTGTGTCTTAGTTTATTTCACATTTCCCCTTGATTTCCCCTTGTGCTTCGGAGTCTGCTTTCATTTGAATTTTAGTGTTCTCTTCCAGTTCTGTGAGGAGACATCCTTAGTATTTTGATGGTGACTCTATTGAACCTGATGACTGTTCTGATTTGTATGAATGTTTTACAGTGTTCTTTCTTTCAATCCGTGAACAAGCACGAACCTTCCATGCTGTAGTGTTTTCTGTGTCATTTATGTTGGAAGTTTTGTAATTTTCATTTGCATGGGTCTTTTAGCTCCTTAAATTTATTCCTAGGTATCCTCCCTGGCCCCGCTTTGTAGCTATTGTCATATAATTTGCCTTCTGAAGTGCAAGAGCTTGTGGTCTAGAGCCTTCTGTGCTCTGCTGAGTCGTGTTGGGTCTATAAAGCTACAGCCCCTTTTGCTATTGTAGTAGGATATCTGTGAGGTACCAGATCTTGAGATAGGCACAGGTCTTTGACCTGTAGAGGTCAGTATACTTCAGGCAATAGCTGCCGTCACACAATGACATCATGCTAGAGCAGCGGGGAGATAGGTGTTCTTCCTCCAGTGAAAAGCCATTGTGAAGGCTCTAGGTTGCTTGCACAGATTATCTGAATGCTGAGGACAACAGTGACATTTTCCAGTAACTGAAATTGCAAGCATCTGTGCTAATGAGCCTTGCTGGGACACTTCCACTTCACTGTTCTCTGAGGAGTCTCCCTTTCCCTCTGGGCAGCCAGGGCTAGAGTTGCAGGCTCCTTCTGCTCTTAGTCCATTTTGTAGTCTCAGATTTCCAAAGCTTCCAGTTCCTGCCTGGATGAATTTTCACAGCTCCCTGACAATCTCTTAACTCAAAGTGCAGCTATCACCTTTTGTTCTGGTCCCTTTGGGATGAGGAGGCAGGCCCTGTACTGCGGTGTTTAGCCTCCTGAGAATCCCCATCCACGGAATCTCATTTTAATTCTCCCCAAAAGTGGAAGGAGAGAATGTCACTTTCTACAAAAGTTCATCACTTTTACTTGGCCCTTATGTTTTACAGTGATAAAATTATTCTTTTTACCCAGTAGATAGATGCACTACGTTAAAAGTTTCTGTGCTGCCTGAATGTAGTGTCACAGGCCTGAGTACTTGAGAGGCTAAGGCAAGGGGATCTTAAGTTTGTGGTCATCTTGGGTTACAAAGTGATAACTTCTCTCAAGAAAAGAGTGAAACAAAAGTTTTATGCTAGCTTATTCTTCAAGTGTGACTATATGGTTTAGAGCAAGAAAATCCAATGAGTTATTATGTGGAAGGATTTTTGTCCCAGTGGCTCAAATGCTAATTTCCTATTTAAAACACTCTCCTCTTCTCTTATAGACAAAGCTCCGATGGAGGACCCAACCTTCTGTAGTGCAAGGAACTATCTGACCACTGGGCAGGAAGAACTGATCCTCCTTCAGGGGAAAGTCAAGAACGGGGAAATGTCTGTGGATGAAGCACTGGAGAAATTTAAACATTGGCAGATGGGGAAAAGTGGTCTGGAAGTGATTCAGCAGGTAATATGACCTTCTGGGATAGTCTTTCACTCACAGATCCCCTTAGACTCTTTCAATGTTTACCCTTCACAAGAAAAGAAATATAGACTCTTCTTTTGTTTTTCACTAGCCACTAAAGTGAGGTTTGCAACAATCAACTAAAAGCTCGAAAATAAGATCCAAAGTTTGCATTCATGAGTTCATTTTTCTGAACTTAATCTTGGAATCCATACCTCAAAGCTGATACCAAATCACTGTATGATCCCCACCCTGAGTGTAAAGAATGTTTGTTTTATCTCTGTGCTGAAATGAAGATGGATGGCACATCCCTAGAGTGACAGGGGCTTAGCATTCTAAAATCTGTAACTTAAAGAGACTTAAGGGGAACAAAGTATAATTAATGGCACATCAAGCATTTAGTCCTAAATGTGATCAATTTTATCTTTTTCCTTATAAAGTATGTCACCTATACCACTTTAGCTGTTGTTAGTAGGAGGTATCCATGCCACATTCTACTGATATCATGAGTTTTCCCACTCCTAAAATATTTTAAGGTTCTACTCTTCCCACTGCAGGAAGCCCCCTTGCCTTAGAACCTACTTCTCGAGTAGCTAGCCCCTTTATTAAACTCATTTAGTAGGCCAAATTAGGACAAAATACAGGGAGCTAATATTAGCGTAATATGCTACCTCTACCAAGAGACAATGCAGTTTCTTAACAATAGAAAAATGAGTCACGATGATGAAATTTCAAACAATATGGCATATTGGCCAAAGCAGTGTAGGCAGGAGGACTTTCCAAACACTTCTGAGATCATGGATTATCAGAAACCGCCTACCTAGAAGGGCAGCTCTGGTTGCCAGTCCATGGCTGAAAATGGTCCAACTTTCACAATACTAATCAAAGGCAATTATTTTTCCAAACAAATGCTAAAGAAAGCAGAGGGTAGAGCTCTGCACCTATGCATTGCTCATGAGCAGAATGGCAACATTGTTTCTCCACCCTTACCAGTACCATCACCTTGATAGTCACTCTAATCCTAAAATGGGGTAAAATATGCTCAAGTACAAACCCACACAACTCATTTTGCCACCAGGGATTAGATACACTTTAACCCTCTCATCCCCTTAAAAAAAAAAAATAAAGATTTCTATTCAGTTTAGTGTATTGCAGCTTCTTAGAGATTACTTCCACAGTCATTTCCTGAAACACTTGGTTGCTTCCCTTTGTTTTCTATGTTTATCTCCTTGAGGATGTATTTAAGGCAGTGCATCTACACGTGTGCACACATTCCCCACCCTTCATGTTCTTTTCAATATTCCTCTTCTAGCTGCAAACTTATTCATTTTTATCCTGGAAATGAATTTATCAGATGACTATGACATGGTATGGCTGGGGGAGGATTATTCTGGGGAAAAATGGCTCATTTTCAGATATGTAGCCAAGCCAAAGGGTTTGAAGAGCAGGCAAGAGTCACATAGAGTCCCTGGCCCTGAAACCAGAGGTGGTGACAGAGCTCAAGGCCTTGCCTTTCACCCTCCTCATTGGCTTTCCCAAGGCACACAGCTCTACTCAGAGGGAAACATGCAAAGCCATGGAAACAACCCCCAGGAAAGAGGCGTTCCTGAGGACAAACAGCTGCTCTTAGGTTTTCTTTTAAAGGCATTTATGGAGTGCTAGCATTCTTTTTGTTTCTGCTGAAATGATCATGGATGTACTCAGCAGACCACTGGAGAAACAAAGGTCACAAATATTCTGAGAAAGGGAATCTAGTTTCTTAGTATTCTCCCCTGGGCTCTTTTGTTTTTTTAAGTAGAATGCCAGGAAAGAATACAGCCGATGGGGGCTGGAGACAGGCTAAGCAGCATCCAGCCATCCTGGTTTAGCCTCCTCACTCAGTGGAGGCCACACTTGGGTAGGCATGAGAATAAGGTCTGTTTCCAATCCTGACTTACAACTCTAATTTAGAGAAGTTAAGCTCCCTAAACCTCAGTTTCCATCTCTACAAAACAGGGTGCTACCATTCTCCATCTACTTCATGGAGAATATTATGTAAAAAGCTAAGCTTTTAAATCTTGATGTCTGTGTCCTGGTTCTGTGTTCTGTGCTTTCATTAAGGAAAAGCTACGCCAACTACGAGACAACATTATTGGGAAAAGGCCAGAAGGTGAAAATGCCTACGGTGAGTAAGAGTTGCCTCACTTCCTAATCTCTGACCTAGGGACTTAACCTCTCTGCTTCCTTCTCTGCAAAGCAGGATTATTCATACATCAACACATGAATGTCCTCTGACCCAGACTGACCAACCACTGCTCTCAAAGAAAAAGAGAAAGAAGTCAGAGAGATGTTGAGTAAGCTTTTGCTAGAGTAGCCAGATCTTTACACTTCCCTGACTCCCCTAATGCCTGCTGTACTAGGACCCTGACTTATAGTCACTGCTGTTCAAGTCGTGCCTGGGAACCTGAAAAGCCAAACTAAAATCCACAGGAGCAGCAGAGTTTGTACTCAGGCCTTATGCAATGCTCAGAGGTTTCTGTTGGTAAATATTGAAAAGACAATGAAATCAGTCCTACAGAAGTGCATGTCAGAAACTGACCTGCCTATTAAAACAAGATCTCACACAGAATCCAGAGGAGACAATAGATGCAATATTTAACATTCTAGCCAAAAATGACTAAACATTGTATAATAGTAATAGGAATTCATAGTGAAGAAAAGGAAAGCCATCAATGGTAAGAAACTTACAGTCTCATGTTGACCTTTCTTTGTAGAAGAGGAAATGGAACTCATACAAAAAATAGCTTTAAATAGTGATAAATATAAAATACCATGAGAAAATTTGAAATAATTTAAATAACAAAAAATAATTAAAATAACCAGGTGGAAATTATATAAAGCAATGGTAAAATAAACCTTTTCTAGATGAAATCAGTCTAACACCTATATAGCTGTTATTGAACATGAAGATGGATTAATACAATTTTCCCAATGTTAGAAAAGGAAATTCATCACATAGAGGAAAAATTTAAGGATGTCACTAATATCTTCTCAGAGTCAAAGAATTTTATATGGGTAGAAAGAAATAATAACAGAAATAAATTCAGATCCATGTTAAAAGGATAAAAACAGTGAAAATTATATAAATGAGTTATGTATAGACTGTTATCTTTTCTGTGTTTAATAAATTATTTTAATGACAACTATTTAAAGCAAAATTTTACACATAAATTGTAGGCTAGAACATGTCAAGGAAAAAGATATTTAATACCACAAAGAACAGAGGCTGCAGTTAAGTGGAACTGGGTAAAATTTTGTATATAATAATGTATAAAGTATAGAATGTGAAGAATCAATTAAAAAAAAACAAGAGGAGGGTAGTAAATTCAGGAATATGAAGGGGGAAGTATAAAGCAGAAAACAAGAAGGAGGGCTCTATCTTCTCAAATGAGTTTGGGAACTTGAACTTGCATGTTTTGTGAACAAAGCAACCACTTAAAAATAAAAATAAAGGAACAAGAAATGGCTCAACCATAAGGAGCATTTGGTGCTCTTGCAAAGGACCTGCAAGCCTTCCACATGGCTTCCCAGCAGCCACATGACAGCTCACAACCTTCTCCACTAGGGTTCTGTCTCCCCCTTCTGGCCACTGTGAGAACTGTATGAATTCAAACAAAAAAATTAATAAAGAAGTAAACCTAGAATTTTGTATATTGATGCAAAATAAGTTTAATTTTGATGCATTGGTATAGAATTCAATGTTAAGATTATTATTCACACACATGTATATTTCTTCTCTAAAATGCGGTACCCATACAACTCAAGTAGAATACAAGGTTTTACCTCCGATACTTTGAAAATGCTATTGCAAGCTGTTCACGATAAGTAAGTTATACAAATTAATTGTTAGTTGATGAAGTCATGGTCATGTCAATTACTAGTCTATTTTTATCACAACAATATAAATTCTAGATTTTACATATAGATATGATTCTATAGATAGATAAGGTAAAATAGATATGGTCTTCAAAAACCTCAGAGACGTGCAGAATATGGCATGTAAAGATGTTTTTACTATTTTAAAGATTCATTGACAGTAAGACAGGTTAACTCCTGGAAACACCCAGCCCACCTCAAAGAGGATGATGAGCATCAAAGAACCTCCTTATGGAGATGGCTTCAAATGTGGCAAATCAGCCACTGGGCAAAATGTCCTCGTTGTGGCAACTGACAGAATTCTGCATAAAAATGGGCAAAGTTGGAAGCAGCAAAGTCAACAGCCAAACTCTATTAATCCAGGGTAAACAAATCCTGAATAGTTCCTGCCTCACAAATGTGTCTGTCAGATATATTAGGCCAGAAGGCTGAAGATGATGCCCCAACGTTATAGAGAGTTTTGGGTGACAGTTCAGGCAGCAAACTGTCTCTGTCATTTTTTTTTTCCACTTTGGAAGCTGCTAACCTATATTTCCTGTTTACTCAGGTAATTAATTTTATTCCTTCTCAAGTCTCTGATGGAGCTGAAGACCAGATAGTTTAGTTTTACAATTAAGATTAGTTGTTTATGGGTTAAGATGTTTTTAGGTCTAGATAAATGTTTTAAGTTGATAGAGATGAGATATGATAGCTATTGACTTACATTCAGAATCTTAAGCTCACCAAGATAAGAAAGATGCTTTCTTCGAGGTTGCCAAAACACTATGAATGTAACATTAATATAATGCCTGATTGATTCACAGTTCTTCTTGTTGTATGTGGTTTATTTTATATATGTATAAATATAAATGTATATATATCAATAAAAAAGAAAATCAATATAAGAAATTAATTAAAAGCCTCTAATTTTGAAGAATAAATCATAAAAATTTCTAAATTTGTATATAGCAAAATAGATAAGCAAGAATGCAAGAAATCAAAATAATAGTGGTAGTAATTTGAGTAATATCAATAATTGTGTCCAATGTAAATTGATTAAACACTTAATTTTAAAATGATGTTTTTATATTGCACAAAAAGGAACAGCTAAATTTAGGCAGTCTAAAAAACATAATGTAAATAAATGAAAGATAGCTAGAAAATGAAGGTCTACCAAGAGACAAGAAAGCTATGGTGACCATGTTGATACACAATGAGAAAAAGCCCATAGCAGGATAGAAGAATACATTAGCTGGAAAGAAAGTTCAGCAGGAAGACATAACAGCTAGATAGATGCTTCTGTCCTTTATATTACATGAATGCTTATAGGTTATGTCTAGCCAGTGAAGTAAAATTTAGCAATACTCAGAAATAAAATAAAAAGCACTTTTATCTCATTGCTTAATTGAACATATGACAGAAATCAACAAAGATACAGAGACCTGAGTCACAACTGAGTCAACCAATTTGGCATTTACTTAATAAGGCATAAAAATACTGAGCTCACATTCTTGTGTAACTTGTCCTTGGACAGCTACTAAGATGGAGCACTGCGGGATCATCAGAAAACTTCATTACATTGTGGAAGATCAAAACCCTAAGAGAATGCTCCCTAAGTACTGCAGATTCATTCTAAAATATTTAAGAACCAAATACAATGTTTCAAAAATAATCCTTGTATCAAATAAGAAATCAGAGAAAATTGTTTTGAAATGAAAGCTCTTGTAAACAGGATGCTAAAAGTTGTAGAATGAAGCAAAATAGAATCAACAGTTAAATTAGAGGAAAATGTAAGACCACGGAAGTGAAGAGTATACTTATTTCTATGTATTTTAAGAATTATTAACGTTTTATAAACTTAATAAATAAGAATCAAATAGGAAGAAGAAGGAGTACAAGGAAGAGGATGAAACATAAGCAATTAAATTAAATAAATGGGGTGGTTACATAGGGCTATCAGAAGAGAGCAGAAATAGGGAAAACTGTATGTTTGGAGTAAACAAAACATGATAGATGAAAATATGCTTTTTTCTAGGTTCCTTTCTCCACACATATGTAGTATAATAATATCAAGCTTCAGATATTCTAGGATTGGTCTAACAGATAAGTAAACCACAGTTAATAACAGGTTCCTGTTGTCACAAAGTATCAGCTAAATTAAAGGGAGGCTGATGTGAATCTTGTGAGGGACCATTGGATTTAGAGGCAAAAGATAACAAATCATGGCTGCTAAGACACAATTTATGTAAGTGAGTATAGAAATAAACACACACACACACACACACACACACACACACCACAATTCTGTCTGCTGAGAGGACCTAAGAGTAGTGACATCCCAGCTCTTACAAACGTACTTAATACCCAGCCCTTAATTTACAAAAGAAAATGGCCAACAATTGTGTAAAAGATGCTTGACAATCATTATTATGCAGGAGAAGACAAAGGAAGTTTCAATAAAATGCCAATGAGCAAACTATCAGGAACATGACTTTAAAAGGCTGCCAAACTAACCCAAGTATGATTTAGAATGTGGAACTGGATGTACGTATGTGATTGCTGATGGAATGTCAAAGTATGTAATGACTTTTAAAAGGTCACATACATGCTTAGTATATGGCTTAGTGATTCCAACCCTGGATATGTTTCCAATAAAAGTAAAACTCTGTATCCACCAAAAAAATACATATCCATAAAGTCTATGGAAGTTTAATTCATCATATCTGGAAACAATCAGAGCATAAAGCAGCAACATGCACAATTACATTTTGCCTGTGTTTATGCTGATACTACCTAAGCAATAAAATTTAATGCTTCTACTATGAGCAATATAAATGAATCCCCAGCCAATGTGCTGGGTGAAAGGTACCAGACATAAGGCAGTACATGCTGTAAGGTTTTATTTTGCTGGCTTTCTAGATCAAGCTAATACAAAGTAACACTAATCTATAGAGGAGGCTAGCAGAGCTGAGGCTGTGAGGAATAACATGCTTATGAGGATTAACGAGAGGTTCTGAGTGTACATCCTCTGTCTAGGAAACCTGCTGGACTGGGAGGCCCATAGTTAACAGATTTGTTTTAAAAATCATCAACTTGTACAATTGAAATGCTTAAACTGTGTAGTGTGCAGCCATTTCTGAAAAATGTAGATCTACAACAAATGAAGTATTGCAGAATAAAGGAATATCAATTCAAAGACATCAGGGTTTTGTCAGCGATCGGACAGGCTTCAGATCATAACACTTTGACGACTATCAGAAAAGACAAAAGTAATGAGAGGCTTGGTATCGCATAATACCCAGAGGTAGGATTAGTCTTTTCAGTTTATGTTGTAAATTTAAGTCACCTCTAAGATACAAAGTCATCAAACAATAAGAAGGTCTCGTGGGATAAATACTAAACAAACATCACAGAATATATTTTTTTATCTTTTAGATAAACTCACGATCGTGCACCATCCAAGTGGTAAGTGGTTATTACTAAAGGAAGGATTTAAACTATAACAAAGTTCACATTAAGTGTTTTTAATCGAAATATACCCAGTAGTTTTATGTCAGTGTACCACTTTGATTAGATTGCATATTTATGTGCAGAAGCCATTTGACATCAAAAATGAAAATGTGGCATCTCTACAGCAGCTAGCAGTGTCCCATCATGGAGAAAAGGGGCTTTGTGATTTGATTAATTGTGCCCTTTGGCACATAGTTTAAGCTCTTGGTCTTCGTTCTTATTCTTTAATTAACAGAGTATTAGATATGGAATTTTCAAGCATGATTTGCCTTTGTTGATCTTTCTCCCCTCTCTTCTGCCCTGCCCTACTGACCCCCTTTGTCCCGCCACCCTCAGTAGCCTCCTTTCCGTTTTCACAGCACATCTGTTCGGTTTTCCTCTCTCCCTTTCTCAACACCTCTTCTTCCCCTTTCATGGTCCCTCTTCTAGTTTCACAGCCCACCCTCATGCATACGTGGAAAGGTTAAGACTGGGATGAAGATGTGAAAGATAGCATACACTTGTTTCCCTAGGATTCCTGGGGGAAAGTTTTCATTATAAAGCCTTTCGCAACCTATGGTTTTGTTTGTTGTGTTGTAAAATGTTTTCTCCAAATTTCTTTCTTTATAAAGTTTGTTATGGATATAAATGAAGGCTGGTGTTTTCTGTCTGTTGGCTTTGATTCCTTCAACATTTTCCCTTGTGTTTATTAGATCTCAGAGTTTTCTGGTTAAGTTTGAAGGATCTTTTAATTACAGAACAACATTGTGGATATGAATAACTTAATGTCTTTTCCTATCTTTAACATTTTTATGTATAGTTGGCCTAGCACTTTGAGCACTACATTAAAAAAATAGTGGAGTGAGTCACCTTCTCATCTCTGAGGTTTTGGAATAAATACTTTCAGATTGTTCATATTAGGTATAATATTGGCTATAGCTTTCTTTTTATATAACTATATGTATGTATATATACAGTATATATATATATATATAGTCTTTACTATTTTGAAATATGTTCTTATTTCTAATTTCTCCAGGACTGATATAACATGAATTTTGTAAAATGCCTTTTCTGCAGCTATTGAGATCACGTGACTTCTTTCCTCCATTTTATTTGTATGATATATTATGCATAGTGATTGCAGATGTACAACCATACTGAAAATGCAACCCACTTGGTCATAATGTTTGATTTTCTTAATATGGTCTGGAAGTTTTGTTTGCATCACAGTTTATATATATATATGAAATTAGTCCAAAGTTTTCTTTTTGCCATGTTTGTATCCAGTTATGGCATTAGGGTAATACTGGCTTCATAGAATTGAGACTTTGTCTTACCTTTGTATTTCTTGGAACATTTTGAGAAATACCAGTGTTAAATCATCCTGAAAAGTTTGACTGAATTCAACAGCGAGTCTTTTCAGTCTTGCACTTTTCTTTGTGGATATTTTTGTTAACCTTCTTCATCTTTTCAAAGAAGTGACTCTGTTATTTATTTTGTGTTTTGTCCCTCTTTATTCCCTGTTCTATTATTTTTTGCTCTAATCTTTATTATTCTTGCTATCTATTGCATTTAGGTTTGGCTTGCTGTTAAAGAGCCTTCTAGAATACAATTAAGTTATTTATTTGAGATATCTCTTACTTTTTTACTGCTAATGCTCATAGCTATAAACTTTCTTTTAGGACTGACTTAGCTGAATCCAGAGGATGTGGTAGGGTATAGTATTGGGTTTTGTTGTTTGTGAGATTTAAAAAACAAATTTGTCCTTGACCTCTTTAATGCTTCACTACTTGTTCCAATGTAAATTATTCAATCTCTGGGTATTTGTGTCATTTCTGAGGTTTCTCTTGTTGTTTGTCTCATTTTTTTTCCACTGCAGCCTGATAAGATACAAGGAGTTGTCCCAATAGGGTTTATTTTGTTGTTGTTGTTATT
Organism: Acomys minous; assembly: GCF_964271855.1. Taxonomy (NCBI): domain Eukaryota; kingdom Metazoa; phylum Chordata; class Mammalia; order Rodentia; family Muridae; genus Acomys; species Acomys minous. The sequence continues at coordinate 90,848,633 of NC_140496.1, read as the reverse complement.
GTTTTTAATGAGAATTTCTTTGTGTCATATGATATGATAAATACAGATATCTATATAAATATTAGAATAGAGTAGTGAAAGTCTCCTGCCATTATTGTGTTCTTATCTATGTGTTCTTTTATTTCTTTTAGTGTTTGTTGTATAACACACAATACACAGCACATACATATTTACAGTTGTATCTAATTAATGATTGTTCACTTTGCTAATATGAAAAGTCCCTCTATCTTTTCTGACTAGTTTTGGTCTGATGTCTACTTTAGCAAGCATAGTTAGTGTTATGCTTGTTCCTTTATGGCTTCTATTTAATTAGTTGGTTGATTGTCATCCTTTCACACTTGGCTGCCTTTGCTAGGTAAATGAACTTTTGGAGACAACAGATAATTGAATCTTGTTTTTCATTCCAGTCAATTATCCTGTGACTTGTTAGAAAGTTGTTAAGTACAATTTCATTTGGTTGGTTATATTAGTGTCTTTCTTTTCCTCCTATTGTATTAGTATTGGAGGTCTGCTGATTAGCTGTGTTGGACAAGATTGATCCCTATCATCTCTTCTTTGTGTGTTATTCTTGTGGCATGAACTCTTTAATGTGTTCTCATGAATGAATCACTCTCAGTTTTCTCATATGTAAGATGTAAGTGATAAGCATACGTGAGAATTTGTAATAAACAATGGTAATGATTTATGGTACTGGATTCTGATAGTTGGCAAATGGAAGTCATTGATAGAAGAAATTAAATTTGGGCAACACTCAACAGAGTGACTCATATGGCTGTGATAAGAGGAACACACACACATATGTGTGTGTGTGTGTGTGTGTGTGTGTGTGTGTGTGTGTGTGTGTGTATAGCAAATGTTGGAAGGAAAAATAGGAGTTAGAAACCAGATAGAGACCTATCCTAAACCAATGACTGTGAAAAGGAGAAGCCATAGAACTACACCATGGGGGTCTCATGGTAACATTAGGGGAGCAGCATAAGCCACCAGTGGGAAGCCTAGAAAACTGTGCTTTGCACCTGGCCAGTCCCACCAAACACTGAAAGAAAATTTAAAGGATTTAATGAGGTAGCAGTTGTTACTACTAGGGTATGAAAATTATTTCTAAATAGAACTGATTCTTCAGTATACAACTCTGCCCTGCCTGCATGAGGCTGATGTTCAGTTCACCACACGTGCTCTGTTAATATGCCCTTATTATCTGTTTAACAATTTTTCTAATTACTACTCATATCCAATTCTTTGTATTACTTTAATTGATGAGTAAATGCATTATGATGAATGTTATTAATTGAATAAATAGTAAATGTCTGTATTTATAGGTAATGCTGCCCACAATGAAAATGTACTATACAGTAGTCCCCTCAACAATAAGGTAGGTTGTGTTTATTTTAATTTTTTAATGCAAAGGAAGACTTTCTCTGCTGGGGAACATAAAAATTTTCCATATTGTCTGGTCTTTAATCCAATGTGAATCATTAAAGTTAGAAAGCATAAGTGTTTACAGTCCGTGAGTAGTAACTCAAAGAAATTTATAATTTAGAAAAAAAAATAAAACTCTTAGGGGGGAAAACAAGTGTGGCTGGATTTAGTGTGTCCATGAAAAAATAAATGTTAGAGTTATTGAGTATATCAGTTCTAACAATATAAATTAGATGAGAATTTTATTTAGGAATTATAGTCCTCATGGCCAATGTATAGAAAATATATAGCCCCAAAATGATGATTTTACAAATATGCAGCATTTCACATTATAGACAGGATATTGCTAGGAGCATAAGAAGAACATCAAGCCAGGAGAACATAAGTGAAAATCAAGATACTTCAAGACATCACAGTGATTGTCCTGACCACAGATTCTCTATGAAAACCACATTGTTTCACCCATCTCCACATGTGACACTGGAAATGAGCACTGTTACCAAGGGTGATGTTGCCCTTGGACCATTCCTTGCTAAAATACAGGCTTAAAAGTCTTTGGTAAACTTCCTAATGAAATCATTTTTCTTTTCCAAAGTTGTAATAACCCTTTCAGCTCTCTTGTTTCAAATAAATAATACTTTATTATAAAAGTCATTCATACCCCTACCCAGATCTAGCCAATGGACAGAACATTCTCCACAGTAGAGTGGAGAGTGGGATATTACTTTCTCACCTACTCTGGTGCCTCACCTTTGACCATGTCCCCTGCATAGGGAGACCTGGTGGCACTCAGAGGAAGGACAGCAGGTTACCAAGAAGAGACTTGATACCCTATGAGCATATACAGGGGGAGGTAATCCCCCTCAGGAACAGTCATAGGGGAGGGGAATAAGGGGAAAATGGGAGGGAGGGAAGAATGGGAGGATACAAGGGATGGGATAACCATTGAAATGTAACAAGAATAAATTAATAAAGGAAAAAAAGGAAAAAAAAGTCATTCATACAGAGTATATGCTAAAGGCTCGTTACTGGAGTGCAGAATTGGAGGCTAAAATGAAGCAGAAGAGTTTATTTAAAAATGCCTTGTCAAATAGGCTTATTAAAATCTTATGGAATATGTATACTTTTAATATGCACTTTAAACTGTATATGTATACTTAGAATATAAAGTGTATGTGTGTATACACTTTTTGAAATTCATTTTTACAAACATGAGAATTTGTGGATAAGAAAAGAGTATAAATGCCGAATGCTTAATGATTTACCCTTAAAATTGAAGAAAGCTTTGAACCAGACATGGTGCATAAGTCTGTAATCCCATTACTGAAGAAACCAAGGGAAGAAAGTAGCAAATGCCAGGTCAGGATAGCTGACACAGAGACATACTGCATCAAAAGAAGTCAAGCCCGCAAGTGTACTATAGCTGAGTCTTTCTGTGATTGTCTCCTTTTAGGTTACGGGGTTGACAACCAGTTACCTTACAAAGGGGTTTTCCCCAGGACTATAAACAGCAGCTATGCTATTGTGTTTCCTTCCTGAGACTTAAAATGGAAAAGCCTTAATTTTGTATCATTTGTTATTATTAATTTTCAGCTTCCTGCTCGACTCCAAGTTGAAAAGGAATTCGGTTTCTACTGCAAGAAATATCATTAAAGAAGGTAACATAGTAAATGTTTCTTAGGTAACCTAAACTGGGAATTATATGGGTATTACTCAACCATTTAAGAAACAGGTGACTTTAAATATTTCACAGCCTTCTCTTGAAAGAATAAATAAATGCGGTTTTGGTTTTTGGGTTTTGTGGAGGGTTTTGTTGTTGTTTTGGTTTGGTTTGGTTTATTTTGTTTGTTTGTTTGTTTGTTTGTTTGTTTTTATTTTGTTGTTTTGAGCTGAAGAAAAATGTTCCATAGAAGGATTTATAGGTGAGGTGATTTTTAAGCTAGGTAATGAATGTTCATTGATGATCCACCATCCCCTAACCCATTTCCTGTGGTTGTGTTTTCAGATTATTATAATTAAACTCAAGAATCCACAAACATTTTGCTGTCTAGATGAAGCAAACCTGATTCTGGAGTACCTGGCCTCCAGGGCTAATCCACTCGTAGAAAAGACATAAGCTTGCCTTTGGACTTCAGGATATATCACCACCACAATTTATTGCTACTATACCACTTACAAAAGATGAAGACTGACAGCATTCTCTGAAAACCCGTTCATGTTTACAACACCTTTTGCCACCAAAGGACATAGTTTTCTCATCTTGAAAATTAAAGAAAAGAAAATCAACAAAATTAAAATGTAGTCTAGCAAAATTATGGAACTAAACTATATAGCTTAGTCTCCCTATTCTTCCTCCCCTTCAAATATGAACTTATTATTACATATTTACTTTTTAAATGACAACCATGCTGTCTGCCTTTCTCACATTTAGAACCATAATGTTCCTCTTACAGCATGTTTTCAGATAGCTTCTTTTAATTAGTGTCCATTTGCATGAACTTTGAAATATACTTTTATTTACATTTTCCCTTAGTGGTAAACAAGCATTCTGCCAGAGAACCATATCTCCAATCCTCTACATTGTTAACTGAAATAATGTTAATTTTATTAATTAATGGTATGCACGGTGATTATTTCAAAACACGCATACATCCACACATTAGTTGTATTATCCATCTGTCTTCTCCTGGAAGATCTTTTGCCCATGCCTTCCTGTCCCTGGGACTTTACTAAATATCTTTCTCCCAATTGAAAATATATTTTTACAAATTGTATTTTTTAGTACTGAGAGTTTATGGCTTCATCTGCAAATTTCTCAGAAGCAGTTCACCACCTTAGACTAGACTACAAGTTTATCAGACTGATTTTCATGTAAAATGCTATGAATAAATTAAATGTTTAAAACTACTTCTGATTCCCCAAAGTCAGTTTATCAGGATTATGTACTAAAATATTCTGTTTGTCATTTTAAATTACCAAAGAAACAAAAAGTAGGGTAAATTTCCATAGACAGTAATAGAACAAATACAAATAATTGGTCTTTTTTTCTAGCTTCCAAACAATGATAGGAATATCTGTCTAAAGACTATATTATATAGTTTAATCAGCTCCTAATAAAAGATACTTCTGATTACAACATGTAGAATTCAATTCTGTTTCACATTCAATATTTCAGAAATGACAGGTTGCACACACATTTCTATAGGCTATCTCATCCAGAGAATAAGGGAAAGCTATAGAAAAACTGATATATTTTCTAGATCCACTGAATTAAAATGGTTGTATCATCTTTATATAATATCTCCCATAACAGCCTATGACCGAAGCCCACAGTTAAACAAGTGACTTTATTCTTGTTTAAAATGTGAAATATGAGATCCAAAATAACAGTACCAGTCTGATCATCAGGACAGCAGTGACTGCACAGCAACTTAAGGACCAAACTGAGAACTACAGAACACCCAAGCTGGTAATTCCTAGGTGAGAGGGGTCCACACTATCTGGAGCATGGGTGGGCTGGCCTCTAGCCACCCTGCAAGTCTTCAGAAAAGTCTCTGGGTCCCTGCAGGCAAGTGTACAGTCCCCAAAGACTAGCCACTGGCCTGTATGTGTGTGGCAGCTAAGCTCTGTGTCTCAGATCAAACTATGGGCTACAAAATGTAGTCTCTGGGCTTCTAGTCTAAAGGTGCCCCCACAGTCTGCACCATAAGTGGATCTGACCCCAGGTCACCCAGCCAATCAATGGAAAGTCCCCCAGTCCACACAGGCATGGGTGTAGGCTCCAAGGTCTAGCCACATGCCTGGCAGGGCACACAGCACCTGTACTCTGTTTCTCAGAAGGAACTTTGGGCTACAAAACAACAGTGTCTAAGTCTCCCTGCCGAGAGGAGACATCACAGAGTAGAATTCAAGTTACCAGGCTGGTCCACAGAAAGTTCCCAGGTCTGATTTCAGGTCACTCACCTAGTCTATATGAAGAGTTCTCTTAGCCCCACAGGTGAGGGGTCTCAACTTATAGACACTCACCTGTGGGCTGCTCTCAACGGCCAGTGAAGGACACCAGAAACTACCATCTAATGCAAGAAATAGCATGATGGCTAAATGCCACTGTAAAAACACAAATAACAGAAGCCAAAACAATATGGCATCTCCATAACCTAGTTATCCCAGACCAATCAGCCCTGGAATCTCTAGTACAACTGAACCACAAGAAAAGACCCCAAATCTTATAAAAATAATAATAGATGAAATTAATAAAATCTATAAACAAATACAGAAGATACAGCCAAACAGATTGAGGCCCTTAGAGAGACCATGGCAGAGGCCTATAGAGAGAAAATGAAGAAATCAATGTAAGAAATTCAGGAAAATGCAAAGAGTCAGGTAAAGGAAATCAATAAAATGGTTCAAGATCTGAAGATGAAAATGGAAATAATAGTAGAAGTACAAACTGAGGAAATCCTGGAAAGACATAACTTAGAACACAGGAACTTCAGAAGTAAGCATTGCCAGCAGAATACAAGAGATAGAGGAAAGGATCTCAGGTATAGAAGATACAGTGGAAGAATTTGATGCAACCATTAAAAAAAAATGTTAACTCTAAAAAACTCCTGACACAAAACATCCAAGAAATTCAAAATACCATGAAAAGACAAAACCTAAGAATAATAGGAATTGAGGAAAGAGAAGATGCTGACCAAGCTCCAAGGATCAGAAAATATTTTCAACAAAACCATAGAAGAAAATTTCCCCAATTTAAATAAAGAGTTGCCTATAAGGATACAAGAGGCCTGTAGAACACCAAATAAAGTAGACCAGAAAAGAAAATCCTGCCGCCACATAATAATCAAAACACTAAATTATAGAACAAAGAAAAAATATTAAAAGTGGTAAGGGGAAAAAGTCAAGTAACATACAATAGCAAATCTATCAGAATCACACTCAACTTTTCAAAGAGACTACAAAAGCCAGAAGGGCCTGGAAAGATGTCGTATAAACCCTACAAGACCACAGATACCAGTCTAGAGTACTATACCCAGTAAAACTTTGTAAAACAATAGTGAAGAAAAAAGATATTTCATTACAAAAACAAATTTAAACAGTACCTACCCACAAATACAATCCGACAGAAGATATAACTTCACTTTAGCAAAACCAAAATTAGACAACCACACAAACACACTACCACAACCAATATCAAAATCAAAGGACCTAACAGTCACTGGTCATTAATCTCTCTCAACATCAACGGTCTCAACTCTCCAATAAAGAGAAACAGACTAACAGATTGGATGTATAAGCAGGGCCCAACATTCTGGTGCATACAAGAAACAGACCTCATCCACAAAGTAGACATTACCTGAGAATAAAGGGCTGGAAGAAGGTCTTCTAAGCAAATAGAAACAAGAAACAAGTTGAAGTAGCCATTTTAATATCTAATAAATAGACTTTCAACCAAACTTAATCAAAAGAGATGAGGAAGGACATTTCATACCCATCAAAGGAAAACTCAACCAAGACAACATCAAAATTCTAAACATCTATGCCTCAAATACAAGGGTACATATTTGTAAAAGAAACATTAATAAAGCTTAAACCATACATCAATCCTCACATATTAATAGTGGGACACTTCAACACCCCCTTACCAAAGGATGGGTCAATGAAACAGAAGCTAAACTGAGAAATAATGACACTGACAGATGTCATGAATCAAATGGACCTAACACATATCTACAGAATTTTTCACCCAAAACCAAAAGATTATACCCTCTTCTCAGCACCTCAAAAAAACTTCTCTTGAAGAATATCGGTATTAGCTCACCCTTGAAGGTCTGGTAGAATTCTGCACTGAAGCCATCTGGCCCTGGGCTTTTTTTGGTTGGGAGACTATCAATGATTACTTCAATTTCTGTAGGGGAAATAAGGCCATTTAGCTTGTTTATCTGTTCTTCACTCAACTTTGGCAAGTGAAATTGATCAAGAAAATTGTCCATTTCCCTTAGATTTTCAAATTTTGTGGCATATATGCCTTCAAAGTAGGATCTTATGATTCTTTGTATTTCTTCAGTGTCTGTTGTTATGTCTCCCTTTTCATTCCTGATTTTGTTGATTTCAATACTGTCTCTCTGCCTTTTAGTTAGTTTGGCTAATGGTCTGTCTATCTTGTTGACTTTCTCAAAGAACCAGCTCTTGGTTTTGTTGATTCTTTGGACTGTTTTTTTAATTTCTATTTTGTTAATTTCACCCCTGAGTTTGATTATTTCCAGACGTCTACTCCTTTTGGGTGTTTCTGTTTCTTTTTTTTCTAGGGCTTCCAGTTGTGTCGTTAAGGTGTTTATGTGTGATGCTTCCAATTTCTTTTTAAAGGCACTTAGTGCTATGAATTTTCCTCTTAGCACTGCTTTCAATGTATCCCACAAATTTGGGTATGTTGTTCCTTCATTTTCATTGAATTTCAGAAACTCCTTGATTTCTTTCTTTATTTCTTCCCTGACCCAGGTGTCATTTAGCAGAGAGTTGTTTAATTTCCACATACGTGTAGGCTTTTTGTTATTTCTGTTGTTGTTGAATTGCAGTCTAAGCCCATGATGATCTGAGAAAGACTCAAATGGTATATACTCACTTATATCTGCATATTAGCCCAAGGGGCATGTCCCCCGAAAGCCTTCACTTACCAGGAAACTGAGACAGAGGAGAGGACATTCTAGTGGGATTCTAGATGAGAGAATCATGGGAGAAAGGCAAAGTAGAAGGATCCAGAGGGTCCTAGAAGCCTACAAGTAGAACATTATGATAGGCAGATTTGGGCATAGGGGTCCCACTCAAACTAAGGCACCAGCCAAGGACAATACAGGCGGTAAACCTTAAACCCCTACCCAGATCTAGCCAATGGACAGAACACTCTCCACAGTAGAGTGGAGAGTGGGATATTACTTTCTCACATAGTCTGGTGCCTCACCTTTGACCATGTCCCCTGGAGGGGGAGACCTGATGGCACTCAGAGGAAGGACAGCAGGTTACCAAGAGGAGACTTGATGCCCTATGAACATATAGAGGGGGAGGTAATCCCCCTCAGGAACAGTCATAGGGGAGGGGAGTAAGGGGAAAATGGGAGGGAGGGAAGAATGGGAGGATACAAGGGAGGGGATAACCATTGAGATGTAACAAGAATAAATTAATAAAAAAAAAAACTTCTCCAAAATTAAGCATATAGGAAGTCACAAAGCAAGCCTCAATAGATACAAGAAGATTGAAATAATACCTTATATACTATCTGACAACCATGGACTAAGGCTGAACCTCAACAACAATAGAAATAACAAAAAGACTACACACACATGAAACTGAACAACTCTCTACCCAGTGATCACTGGGTCAGAGAACAAATAAAAAAATTAGGGACTTCCTAAAATTTAGTGAAAATTAAGGTACATCATACCCAAACATATGGGACACAATGAATCAATACAAAGAAGAAAGTTCATAGTACTAAGTGCTTTCATAAAGATATTGGAAATATCTCATACAAACAACAGCACATTTGGAAGCCCTAGGGAAAAAAAGAAGCAGCCACACCAAAAAGGAATAGACAGCTGGAAATAATCAAACTCAGGGCTGAAATCAATAAACTAGAAACAAAACAATTCAAAGAATCAGCAAAACCAAGAGCTGGTTCTTTGAGAAAATCAACAAGATATACAAGCCCTTAGCCAAAACTAAAAGGCAGAGAGACACTGTCCAAATCAACAAAATCAAAAATTAAAAGGCAGACACAACAACAGACACTGAGGACATCCAAAGAATCATTAGGTCTTGCTTCAAAAGCCGATATACCACAAATTTGAAAATCTAAGGAAATGGACAATTTTCTTGATAGATCCACTTTCCAAAGTTTAATCAATATCACATAAACAAATTAAATAGTCCTGTATCTCCTGTAGAGATAGAAGCAGTCCTCAAAAGCCTCCCAACCAAAAATAAGAAAATTCCCAGGGCCAAATGATTTCAGTGCAGAATTTTACTAGAAAGTCAAAAAAGAGCTAATACCAAAACTCTTTAAACTAATCCACAAACTAGAAATGGGAGGAAAATTATCAAACTCATTCTACAAGGCCACAGTTACCTTCATACCTAAACCTCACAAAGACCCAACAAAGAGAATTTCAGACCAATTTCTCTTATGAACATTGATGCAAAACTACTCAAACCGAATCCAAGAACATCAAAGATATCATTCACCATGACAAAGTAGGCTTCATTACAGGCATGCAGGGATGGTTCACTATATGGAAATCTATGAATGTAATCCACCATATAAACAAACTGAAAGAAAAAAAACCGCATGATCGTCTTTGTAGATGCCAAAAAAGAATTTGACAAAATCCAACATTCATTCATGTTTAAAATTTTGGAGAGATCCGGGATACAAGGCATAACCTAAAAATAGTAAAGGCTATATACAGCAAGCCAGTAGCCAACATCAAATTAAGTGGAGAGAAACTCAAAAGAAATTCTACTAAAACCAGGTACTAGACAAGGCTGCCCACTCTCTCCATATCTCTTCAATATAGTACTTGAAGTTCTAGTTAGAGCAATAAGACAACAAAAGATCAAGGGTATCCACATTGGAAGAGAAGAATTCAAAGTATCACTATTTGCAGATGATATGATAGTGTACATAAAGACCCCCAAAAGTCTACCAGTGAACTCCTACAGCTAATAAACACCTTCAACAAGGCCACACCTCCTAATAGTGCTACTCGCTATGTGCCAAGCATTCAAATACATGAATCTATGGAGGCAATAGCTATTCAAACCACCGTAGGGTGTCTCAGACACCATGATCCCACAGATGATCAGATCATATTGGCTCTGACCTAATCTATGGTTTAATCCATTGAATAAAACTATCAGCATGGGTTATAGACTATGGAATACAGGGTCTGGATATAGTGTGTTGCTGGGGACAATCTTTCATGTAACCCTCTGTTTCTTAAGCTCCATGAAGCAAGTAACTTGCCTTTTCTGTTGTACACCCTTCCTCCATGATGTACTGCCTCACCATAGGTCCAACCCAGTGACTCTGTACTGAAGCCTCTGAAACTGTCCATCAGTAATCTCTTTATCCTGTAAGTTGTTTTTCTTAGATTCCTGTCACATCAAAGTATGACCAACACATTTACCCTCTCAGGAAGGTTTCTCCTAACATCTCTACCTAATTCCCTTTCCCTTTCCATTTTTCTCCATAGCATGTATCATTGTCTCACTGTCTATTATTGTCTTCCTCCATCAAAAGAATAAAGCTTCATCCGCTGTTTTCATAACATTGCCTCTAGACTTAAGTTGGTGAATATATGTAAAAATAAAATGAATGGAGTATATTCTTATCACTTATAACCATAAAAATTTTGCAAATTAAAATATGTGTAATATGATCCTTAGTACTTCATTAACTGTAATAGAAAAGTTGAAAGTACTTAACAAAAGGATTTTAGACATTAATTAACCCCTTCATTCAACAGATGCTTTCAAGGTAAGCATTTCTATATGCCTTCCTGTATTTAATTTATCTAAGTGGAAGAAACAGACATTAAAGAAATCTTTGCACCACTATCCTACTATATCACTATAACAAAATTAAAGCTGTGAAATATTAGAGAGTGAGAAAGTGCAGGACTCAACCCAACTACCTTAGGCAACATATGCAGACTGTTCACAACATGTGTGACGTATAACACAACAGTATGGTATGAACATCTAATAAGGCTGTTGACAATCCTGGTAGCCTGAAAGGTAGATAGCAAACAATGGAATTTTTAAATTTTCAAAGTTTTCATTTTGTTTCATCTATCTATTAGGAAAAAAAAGAGTAAAATGGAAAAGAAGAGTAATCTGAAACAAAAGACTTCAAAAGGAACTTTTGGAGGCACATATTGTTGATGCTGTCTCCTTGCAAAGCTGCATACAAATTACTCCAACTTGCATACAAATTAATTTTTGGTAGGCCGCTAGTCTGAGCTGAGCATGTCTTTTCTTCCATCACTGGGTGTATGCTCGGCTTCTCTTATGTTTCATTCTTTAGACTATATTTCTGAGCAGAAACAAAAATATTCAATCTCATGAAAAGTAAACAATTCTACAATCATTCATTTATGCTTAAGGTCATTTATTATAATGCCTATATTTTATATTTTAATGCCAAACTTTATTTTCTATTCATTTTGTGAAGATTTAATTATTTTTTCAAGGAAATATGCAAATTAAAATCCCTATGGTAGTGAAACTTTTATGGAGCTTTCAAATAATTAATAGTTATTGTTTGTAGGTTGTCTTCCTTCCAGGATCAGTGGTCAACAGGTAACTTGGAAGGAAGGAAAGTCCAATCTAGCTTACATAAGAATTTAGGAATTTATACCAAGAAATTATCTATTGACATTTGTGGTATAGATTTTTACCTTGAAACGGTCAGTGGTCATATTTGGCCTGAGTCTTGGTTTCTCTTGTTCTTTTTCTACTGTCTCTATCATCATCCTCTTTGGGAATTTTCTCCACAAGCTATAGAGGTAGGTCTCAACCATCCTAATGCTACAACCTTTTAATACTGTCCCTCGTGTTATGGTGACCCACTATGAAAGGATTATTTCATTGCTACCTCATAGCTGTAATTTTGATACTTTTATGAATTGTAATTTTAAGTTAATTATATGGTTATGAATCTGATATGTGGTATATCTAATATGTGACCACTGTGAAAGAGTTGTTCAAAGTTGACCCACAGGTTAAGAACTATTGAGCTATGGTTTTGACCAAAGCCAAGTAACACAAGTTAACTCACTCCCACATCATAAATTAAAAAGAGGAGTCCTTCTTCAAGTGGCTCACTTCAGAACCAGGTCACTAACTTTATCCAACAGAGCCTCACTTCTGTGCATATGATCAGAGGTCCAACTGTCTCAACTGTCTATGCATGTGGATGGCCTGATAAACAATTTTGTCAACTCAGCCCCTCAAAAATGCTTATTTCCTGTGTGCTTATCTAATTGAATCTCCTACCCTTTTAGATGATTTCAGTTTGCGGCCCCACCGATTTTAATTTCTATTATGTGAAGGTACTATTTTCAGCAGTAAATATTTTGAAGGTTACAAAGATAAAATGAGGGCATGCTGGAGTAGGTATTCCTATAATTCAGAATGTTGCGTGTCCTTGTCAGAAATAAGAGAGAAGCAAACAGGCATCTAAAGGCACATAAAGGTAGACAAATGAACCAAAGCACCAGAAATGTGCTGAGTTCTGTGCTAAGGAGAGCCAAGGACTGCTAGAGGATGATCCGGGAAGCATTCCCCTGTATGATAGCAAGGTCCTAACAGTACTCGGCAGCATGTGCTGTCACTTGAGTTTTTTTATCTTGGCCATTCTGATGGGTGTAAGATAGAATCTCAGAGTCATTTTGATTTGCATTTTTTCTAATGACTAAGTATGTTGAACATTTCTTTAAGTGTTTCTCAGCCATTCCATATTCCTCTTTTGAGAATTCTCTGTTTAGTTTGAGCCCCATTTCTTTGGGGTTTGGTGGTATTTAATTTCTTGAGCTTTTTATATATTTTGGATACTAGTCCTTTGTCAGATGTAGGGTTGGTAAAGACCTTTTCCCAGTCTGTAGGCTGTCGCTTTGTTCTGTTGACAGTGCCTTCTGCCTTACAGAACCTTCTCAGCCTCATGAGGTCCCATTTATTAATTGTTGACCTTAGAGCTTGGGATGTTGGACAGCACATGCTGGTAAGGATGTGGTGAAAGGGGAACACTCCTTCATTGCTGATAGGAGTGCAAACTGGTACAACCACTTTGGAAATCTATCTGGCACTTTCTCAGAAAATAGAGATACCTCAAGATCCAGCTATTCCACTCATTGGAATATACCCAAAAGTTGCTCCACCACACAAGGACATATGTTCAACCATGTTCATAGCAGCCTTATTTGTAATAACCAGAATCTGGAAACAACCTAGGTGTCCCTCAGGCAAAGAATGGATAAAGAAACTGTGGTACATTGACATTATAGAATTCTACTCAGCTAGTAAAAACAAGGAAATCCTGAAATTTGGAGGCAAATGGATGGAACTAGACATGATCATCCTGAGTAAGTTAGCCCAAACTCAGAAAGACTCACATGGTATTTACTCACTTACAATTGGACACTAGCCCAACAGGGATGTCCCCTGAAAGTCTTCGCTTAGCAGCAGATTGAGATAGATACTGGGACTTCCTATTGGGACTCCCTGTGAGAGAGGTAAGGGAGATTGGGGAAATAGAAAGATCCAGAGGGTCCTAGAAACCTACAAGAGGACTATTAAGGCTGGTAGATCTGGACCCAGGGGAGTCTGATCAAACTACTCTACCAACCAAGGACAATGCATGCAGTAAATATAGAACCCCTATACAAATCTAGAAAATGAACAGCACATTTTCCAATGTTGTGTGGAGAGCAAAGACTGACTCTGACATGAACTCTGGTGCCCCCTATTTGACCACTTCCCCTTGGTGAGAAGACCTGGTGGTACTCAGAGGAAGGAGAAGCAGGCTCCCAGGATGAGACCTAATAGGCTGTGATCGTATGGTGAGGTAGGAGGTCCCCTTCTGTCATAGGCCTAGGGGAGGGGAATAGGGTGAAAGAGGGAGGGGGAACAGGAAGATATAAGTGAGGGGTTAACAATTGAGATATAATCTGAATAAATTACTTAAATAAATAAATAAATAAATAAATAAATAAATAAATAAAAGAATACTTGGATTTTAGTCTTCTGATTTTAGAATGATAGAGAACCCAATCAGCATCCGTGAACATACAAAATAATAGAAAGCCCCACACTATGCTGGACTACTCTAAAATGTTAAGTATTTACCTACGATCATCAACTTTTTACTCATCTTTATATATCAACCAGGTGTTCCTTATGTCATTGGCTACACCATTTCTGAATATTGTATCTTCACAAAGAAATAGATATGACATAGTCACACAAAAGTTTCATAGCATCTATAGTTTCACTATAATGCTGTCACAGCTCTGGAGAGTATGGATGTAAAGAGAACACTCATAGCATTTCATCAGCTCTAGTCACACTTGACGGATGTGTAAAATGAGGGGATTAGGAGAGAAGTCAAAAGACTCAGTAAAAGGAGAGTATGCAGAAAGTGCTTAAATGCTCAGTGTTGTGGCTAACACAGGCATTGTCCCTTCCAGGCACATTTGTTGAATGCTTGATCTCCAGGTGTTATCTTAGGAGATTCTGAAAACTCTGGGCTATGAGGCCTAGCTGGAGGAAGTGGGTCCCTGGGGCATACATGGTCTTAGGGCCCTCCTCTTTCTCTACTGCCTGTCCGCAAAGAATGTCTTCCACTGCACACTCCTGCCAGCTTCCTGTTCTGACTCAACATGAGCCTGTCATCATGGGAGCCGAAGACTACAGTGAAATCTCTGAAACTTCCAGCAAAACAAATCTCTCCTCCCTTAAATTGTTATCGCAGGGATTCAGTCACAGCTGTAATAGAGCTAACACAGCACAGCATTATCTTGTTAGCTGACCAACCATCCATCAGTATAGTTAAAGTGAGCAATGATTAGATTTTTAGACTGCCTTCAGGTTCTGTGATATTTTATTTAGCAAAGTCAAAGTTGACTGCAGGATATGGGGAGCAGGTTTCAGGTATTTTGCTGGTGTTTTAATCTTCTACTGAGACTTTCTTTACAAATTAACTCCTCAGTCATTTCAAATATATTTTACACTTACTTCTGGCACTGCCACTCAACTTAGCAACTGGGTAGAAACAGCTAAAAACATCCCTTGTCTTATATTAGAGTTGCCATAACAAATGTTCATGCAAGAATATAGATTGAGCCCACACATTCATCGTGCATCTGGGCCATGTTTGTTTTTGTAGGGCTGAGGAGAGGGAAGGAAGGATTCTTATGTTGGTAAACTAGAAACCTAAAAACAACACTTCCCATCTGGGATTGCTTTGAGGAGAACACTGGCGTACCCTTCTCTATTAATTACTAAAATGCAGTGTCATCGTGCAGTCACAATGGTCTCTGTGATTTAGACTTCAGACCAGTGAGAATAAACACTTTCATTTAAGTAGGGTTGTATTTATTTACTATGACATTCAGCAAACTTCTAGAGTTTATTGAAGAAAATGCATTTATACGTTTAGCCCATACAAGCACAAAGACGTTATATAAACCCAACATAATTAAAGCAATTTATATAGGACATAAACTTCATGACATTTATAGTCAACTTGCAAGTAAAGGAGGCAACTAACAGAAATAACTTGTAGGGGGAAAAACACTTATGTGGTTTGCACAGTTCCAAAATACCAGTCTTTAAATATGCACCATTCCACCACAGTGCCAAGAGGAGACTTGAAGACGACAGAGAAAATATGGCCTCAATTTAGAGATTTGGTAAAAATGTAAAACAAAGACCTACTTTTACAGTGGCTGTTGTCAAGAATCAGCTCGGTGTTACCAACACTATAATTTCTTTAACTCCATCAGGGAACACAATTTCAAATAAAGAGCATCTTTGCATAGCTCTACTGGACATCTGACACACACTACTCATGCTGTAAAAGCATCCAAGTTCAGGAAACGCTAAAGCTTTCCCACTGTACAGTCTAGCTTGTTAAATATGGATGTGTTGGGTTTCTAATGCCAGTGTACCACTAAGTGGTAGACTTTGTGGCTACCCAAGGTCACAATCAGAACAGAGCCTGGAAAAACCACCTTTATGGAATATTACTAAGTCCAGTGTCTTCTTAATACCTAACAATAGGGATGAACCTTAGCACACTAGGTCATACTCCCAGCCCCCTTTTGAGGAGGATGTATGTCTAATGATGCTGTGTTCTAAGCCTGCTCTTGATGGAATTGTTATAAGGGACACAGAACCCTCTGCAACAACTGAACACAAGTCTCTGACACGCAGATTCTCTCATGTGGTAAATAGAGCAAATGGGGAGATATCTTGACTAGCTGACTTGGTGGTGGCCTGATTTAGAAATGAGTAGATAATGCAGCAGCAGCAGCAACTAAATAAATGATTCTGCACTCCCAAACACCAAAGTAACCATCTGTCCTTTGAATCAAGTCTCAAGGTAGATTCTGAGAAAGTTATCTTTCTTAAGCCATCTCTCACATTAAGTTGATTTTTAAACAATTATTACATGTATCTAACATCTCCTTATAACTCTCTTCCACCACCCAGTTTCTCCCTTCCACACCCATAACTCTCCCTTCTCACTTCCTGTCCCTTTCTCGGGTTCATGATTGTTATTTTGTGACCAATTTAGTTCAAAAGGGAACATCTCTGTGACCATTGGGTTGAGACTGTCCATTATGTATCCTGTGGATACATGACTGGAGCTGATGCCTCCTCTTTCCCTGAAACTATAATACATAGGTCAGTAGTGAAATATAGGACTCCATGAGTACCTCCTTGATTTCTGCCTGGCTGATGTTAAGAGTTGTTGGTCACAATGGCTGTGTATTGCTCAAAAGCTGATGTTTCCCAGCCCTTCTTGTTATCTTCCAGCAATTAAGAGGTTTTCATGTCTTCTCTCTATATATTTCCTGAGTCACTGAGTGCACGGTATAAATGTTGTTTGGGGCTTAGAACTCAACCATTGCTTATTCTCAACACGTTGTAGAGCTATCTGCATTTGTCACAGTTCACTAGAAAGAGTGGCATCTCTGATTAAGGCTGTGAATGTATTTTTGTCTATGAATACAAACGTATATGTAGAAGGCTGTCCAACACTATGTCAATTTAGCTAAACAACAGATTTAAGTTCCCCCATGCATTTTGTGGCTTCAGTGTCAGGTATGGATTCTACCCAGTAGATTGAGCCTCAGCTTCAATTACTGATTAATTGGCTACCCCATAATGATAGTACCATTATTGCATGAGTGGGCAAACATCTCAGCTGACAAATCAGTCTTGTAGTTCACAGAGTTCACAGCTCAGGAAGATCCTTAGTGCCTTTTCTCGCACCGCAGTCTTCACACCACTCTGCAGCACTAACAAAGCTAGCTGGCAGAGAGGCAGCTTCTAGGTCATTCCAGCTTGATTTCTCCAGATCATGCAACCAACGTATGTGGTTTCTTCAGCAATAGGCTCTTACAATCTGACCACCAACCCATAAAGATTTATCCAGCACACGTCATTGGAACTTTTGTTTAATAATCCAAACCTTCAAGAAGCATTTTTCCAACCATGAAGGAGACGTCCCTTCCAGGTCTGTTTGCTCATTTGTTTGGGTTTTGTTTGGTTATAAGATTACAACTTTCTACACTTTTTCCATACTCCTCTCACTTTTGTTAACCCTCCCTCCTTCCCCCCACCCCCCTTTTCCTTTTCCCTCTCCCTGTTAAGACTTTCTCACTCTGACCCCCCCCCTTTTTACTTATAAAATCACTACATCCACTGTCCCCTCTGCTAAGGCATCCTCTCTCTGGCGGAATCTTCCTCAGTTCTTCTTCTACAGGATTCTTTGTTACACAAACAAAATTAGATATTCAAGAGGGGACTGACATATGAGGGAGAACATTCAGTGTTTAATTTTCTGTGCCTATGTTACCTTGCCCAACTCCAGTACAAATCTTAATGAAATTTAAATGACTGTGATGTTCACAAGAATTTATTTTAACCCATGCATTTTCATCTTTTGGAAGCAACCTTATTTCTATAGCAGCGAACAGTCAACTCTTTTTTGAGGAAATTCTAAGAAAGGAGCCTAGAAAAATTAAGGGTCCCCAGATTTGATTCTGAAATAAAGCGTGGAAGAGTTGGCTCAAGTGGACAAGAGACATAGTTCTAAACCTTGGGTACAGCTAATTCAAAGCAGTTACCTCGAAGTCAGTTTCTCTCATCTTTTTTTTTTTCATAAAGCTGTTCCTATTGCACCATTTTTAATTCTTAGAATGATGTCATGGTGATACTTGAACTCCCTTCCCAATGCCTTCTCACAGTTTCTCAATTTCATACTGAAAACATTCTGTCCCAACGAGCCCTAACTGGAGGGAGGAAACAGAGTCCAAGAGCCAGTTCAGGGCAACTTATTGCAGCCTTGCTCTCCTCTCCGGGCTTTCTGATCTGCCACTTTTTAGCAGCAGATGAAACCTGTGGGTGTCTGTTAGCTCAGCAACCCCCTCAGGCATGTGGCCCAGGATATGCTCAAATGGAAAGTAGAGCCTGTGAGCCTTCAGGCACTTCCTCCAGATGGGTCGTGATTAGAGCCAGTGCATTCTATCATAATCTTGGGGAGGACAACCAATCTTCTTCCCACTCAGAACTGACACTTTCTCTCTTGCCCACCCAAAGTCCTTCCAAGTAGGCTAGAGGCTGTACACTTTCTAACAATTGCCCTTTGTTATAGATATGTAAAATGATTCACTGCTTGTTGAGCAATATGTGCATGACATATTGTGAGGCAAAGTTTTAATAAAAACTTTAGGAAAAACAAACTGTAAATAGCACATATTTTGTACAGCCTGAGCTGTGGGACAGTGTCTAGTCACAATTTTAAGACAAATTTCTGTAAATCACATATGGAAAAGACCATGCAAATAAGCAGAATGATTTGAGTGTATATACTGGTTACAGAGTTTTAAATGGATGAAGCTTAATGAACTATTTGCTAAACCCCTCAGGCTTCAAATATAGAAACTAAACACTGCAAACCTGCCTGAAAAAGGATGAAGTTGCCAGAATTCAAACAGTAGTTGCTGTGGGCAGAATGTTGGCTGCCCAATTCTCAACTTCATGTGTTGAAATTCTCTCCCTAAAGGTGATGGCACTAACACAGAGGAATCTGCAAGTGGTTGTTTGTTCAGAAGGACACAGTCATCAACACTGGGACCAGAGAAACCCTTTATCCACTTATCACAAGTAGAACACAGCAAGATAGCCCAGAAAGAACATCAGGACCACATTAGACACTGTGTGTACATTGACCTTGGATTTTCTAACCTCAAAAGCCATGAGAAATAAATTTTCGTTGGTTATGGACCACTCTGACTGTGGAATACTATGATAGTATTCTTAACTAGAACAGCCATCGTCATATAATATATGAGAGACATGGGGAGAAACTACTTAGCTTGGCCTTTCTATTGGATGACCAGCTTCAGGAAAATCCTTGGAATCCACATTATCACACACTGAAGCCCTGCTTGCTTGGTGTTCCCAAGGAAGAACTGAGACCAGTGTGGGACTTGGAGCCAGGCTGTTTGCTCCCAGTGTGGAATTCCTCCAAGGGGGTGAGCTTTGCTTTGAGTAGCCTCAGGGCCTCATCGAGACCTCTAGCGTATCAGGGAAGCCTTCATCTCTTCCAGCCTTATCGTTCTTCCTTGTTCATCTTTTCATAGGTTCAGGTCTGCAGTGCGATCTATAAGCCCCGGCCCTTCCCAGCCTCTTTGTCCATCTTATTTATCGTCCACAGATGCTCCTTCCAGTAAGTGGCCCCTACCCACACCCCGCTTTTCTTATTCTGTCACCTCCAGGAAGCCCTAAGCTGATGTCAACACACTTCGGTGTCATTCTAGCTTGTTTTCCTGGTAGAAAAATAAAAATAGCTAAACACTTTTAAGTTGATATTGACTATGAACAATGAGGAATCATCTTCTCTATCCTCTATACCAAAGCATGCACATTTTCCAACTTTTTTACACAGCTTCAGCATATCATTTTTAAAATGTATTTATTTATTCACTCTATACCCTGATTGCAGGCTCCGTCCTCTCCTCCAGTCCCTCGCTGGCACACTCCTCCCACCTACCCCCTCATTCTCTCCTCTCCTCCTCAGAGAAAGGTGGGGTTCCCTCATGGGTACCAACCCACCCTGGAACATTAAGTTGCTGCAAAACTAGGTACATCTTCTCCCATTGAGGCCAGACGATTCAATGCAGTTAAGGGAACAGGGTCCAAAGGGAGACATCAGAGTCAGAAAAAGCCCCCCAGTCAAGTTGTTGGGGGATCCACATGAAGGCCAAGCTGAGCATCTGCTACATATGTGCAGAGGACCTAGGATCAGTCCATGCATCCTCTTTGATAAGCAGTTCAGTCTTGGTGAATCCCCATGGGCCCTAGTTAATTGACTCTATAGGCTCCGTCAATCATTCCCCTAACTCTTCCATGGGGCTCCCCAAGCTCGGTCTAATGTTTGGCTGTGGGACCTTTCATCTGTTTCTGTCAGCTGCTGGGTAAAACCTCTCAGAGGAGTTATGCTACGTTCCTGTCTGCCAGCATAGCAGAGTAACATTAATAGTGACAGGGATTGGTTCTCTCCCATAGGGTGGGTCTCAAGTAGTGTCAGTCTTTGGCTGGCCATTCCCTCAATCTTTGGTTCATCTTTGTCCCTGTATATCTTGTAGGCAAGACAAATTTTGAGATGAAGATTTTGTGGGTGGGTTAGTGTCCTTAACCTTCCACTGGTAGTCCTGTCTGGCCACAAGAGGTGGTCATTTCAGGCTCCATATTTCTCGCTGCTAGGAGTCTAAGCTAGGGTAGCCCCCATCGACTTCATGGGGCCTCCCCTATCCCACGTTTCTGTCAAATCCCAGAGATACCCCCTACTTCTGACTTCTTTTCTCTCACTCAACCCTCTCTTCCCTGTTTATCCTTCTCCTAACCCCACACCTCTCCCTCTCCCCGTTCTCTCTCCTACCCACTTCCCTCCATCCATCCACATCCAATGCCTATTTTATTTTTCATTCTGAGTGATATGTAGGCATTCTCCCTTGGGCCCTCCTTGTAACTTAGCTTCTTTGGGTCTGTGAATTGTAGCATGTTTATCCTGCACTTTATGGTTAATATCCACTTATAAGTGAGTAGATATCATGCACGTCTTTTGGGTTTGGGGCTACCTCAGGATGCTATTTTCTAGTCCATCCATTTTCCTGCAAATTTTAAGATTTCTTTATTTTTAATAGCTGAGTAGTATTCCACTGTGTAAATGTACCACGGTTTCTTTATCCATTCTTTTGTTGAGGGACATCTAGGTTGGTACCAGGTTCTGACTATTATGAATAAAGCTGCTATGAACAGCTTTTGGTTATATGCCCAGGAGTGGTATAGCTGGATCTAGAGGTATCATTGTTCCCAATATTCTGAGAAAGCACCAGATTGATTTTCAAAGTTGTTGTACAAGTTTGCATTCCCACCAGCAATGGAGGAGTGTTCCCCTTTCTCCACATCCTCACCAGCATGTGCTGTTACTTGAGTTTTTTATCTTAGCCGTTCTGACAGGTGTAACATGGAATCTCAGGGTCATTTTTACTTGTATTTACCTGATAACTAAAGATGCTGAGCATTTCTTTTAAGTGTTTCTTGGCCATTCAATGTTCCTCTGTTAAAAATTCTCTGTACTCCATTTTTTAATCGGACATTTTGGTTTGGTGATGTGTGGTTTCTTGTGTTCCTTATATATTTTGGATATTAGCCCTTGGTCAGATGTAGAGTTGGTAAAGTTCTTTTCCCAGTCTGTAGGCTGTTGCTTTGTTCTATTGACAGTGTCCCTTGCCTTACAGAAGCTTTTCTGTTTCATGTGGTTCTACTTATTAATTCTTGCTCTTAGAACCTGAGCTATTAGTGTTCTGTTCAGGAAGTTGTCTCCTGTGTCAATGAGTTCAGGGCTCTTCCCCACTTTTTTTTTTTCTAATATGTTTTATGTGTCTGGTTTTATGTTGAGGTCTTTAATCCACTTGGACTTGAGTTTTGTGCAGGGTAATAAATATGGATCTATGTGCACTCTTGTTCATGCAGGCATCCAGTTAGGCCAGCATAATTGGCTGATGAGGCTTCTTTTTTTTTCTTCCATTGTTTGAAAATTAGCCACAATTTCCAATTTCTGAGCTCCTATTTGAACTATTGCTCCTTCCCTCGAAACCATTTCAAATAGGATTTGTTTTCTTGGCCTTCCTTCCATAGACACTACTCTATGGCTTTCTTTACCCCAAAGTTGCATCTATCCTATTGACACTGACATGAAGTTACCTGGCTAGGGAATGGATCGGCTTCTAATGGATGTAACCATTTTCTAAGAGCAAGTATCTCTTAATCAATTCTGAACTTCTATGCTTTGTGTTTTTGGGTATTTGAAAGAAAAGGTTTAAGTGTGCATTTTGAAGTTGATTTCATCAATACGTCTCCTTGGCTTTAGAGGGTAATGGTGTTCAAACACAAGTCATGAGATCATAGCTATTGGCTGGAGTCAGCATTAAGACTCACCCACTATTGAGAACTCACTGTGGAGCCTTTGTAAGGCAAATCTCCCTGAATCAGTGACCATTTGCCAGCCATCATCAGATTCCAGGGTGTCTATCTCACTCCCCTTCCTTCTTGCATAGTTCTTAGCTCAAAATCATAGTTTCATATCACCTGCATGCACACATTTTCTTTGTGAACAGTGAATGGAGTTACAATTTGAGCAGATGTTAAGGATAAATTTTCTGTGGAGGGCAGCATGTAAACAGAGTTTTAAAAAGTAAGCACCCGCACAATAGTGAGTGCCTCCTGCCTTTGAGAGTATACAGGGTATCCAAGCAGGGAGCACAGGGTCCAGTCTGCACAGCAGCCCACATGACCCTACAGAAGCTCTGAGTAGGGCATGAAAGCTGAGAGAAATGTGCCGCTTACTAGAAGTTTGCAAAGATCATATGCTGAATGAGCTCCCAAAGGAACCAGAATATAAAACTCATTTCAAGTTTCAAAATCAGCTTTTAATGCCTTGAGCTTAAATGGGAGTTTTTCTTCTTTAACAAAAAATCAAAACAAGCAAACGAAAGCCCTCTAATTCCGAATTTCCAATTCTGCTCAGATATTCGCATTCCTTGACAGACCAACAATGGGGCAGATATGTGATCAATCTCTTAAATGCTGGGCAAAAAATAATCACTGCTTCTTTTGAGTTTCTTTGAAAATCTGCATTTTAGATGGAAGGGGCAGTGTGCCCGCTTTTATGGAGAGAGCAAGGGCAGTGACTGCAGGTGATGAGACCAAGCCTGGCTTCTTGAGTGTTAACACAGGAGAAGCGCCCGGGTGAAGGGCAGGCCTTAGAGATGCTGATAGGATAGAAGGGAAGGGGCCAGAGAGAGGACAAAGAGAGTGAAATACAGAAGCAAGGAAGGGAGGCAGGAAAAGATAGACCAGCCAAGCCATGGACGGGGACGGGAAAAAAAATGCACTGAGCAAGTCGTTTACTTCACTGTTCACTTGGCCCTCACAATGTATTCTAAGGAGGGGGAAAAATTTTTTTATAGGAACAAGATGGGCCAAAGACCAGAGTAAGCCCAATACACTCTACAAAGACACACAGTGGGAGATACAACAATTAAAACAGTAGGAATGCATCTGTCGTCCAATCAAAGAACAATAACTTTGAAAAATGGGGTAGCTGGAAATTTCTCCTAATTTTAGCAGAAAAGAAGATATAGGTATGGATGCACCAATGGTAATTTTTATAATCCCCTAGGCTGATAGGTGTTTTTTTGTTTGTTTGTTTGTTTGTTTTTTTGTTTGTTTGTTTGTTTGTTTGGTCAATAAACAGCATGTAGTTGAAAAGGTGCAATTCTTGCATTTACAAGGCCCTCCAAAAGCTTCTTACAGGAATCTTAGCCTTGGTAAGAGGAGGGAGCCACTGCAGACTATGGTGCTGCTTTAAGCTCTTCTCCCTGTTTCTGAGGAGTCTAGATAAATATATACAATTTTACTTCAATAAATGATCTAGACAATGGAGAGGACATTCTCCACAACTGAGTGAAGAGTGGGGTCTGACTTTCACATGAACTCTGGTGCCCCATATTTGACCATGTCCCCTGGATGGGGAGGCTTGGTGGCACTCAGAGGAAGGATAGCAGGTTACCAAGAAGAGACTTGATACCCTATGAGCATATACAGGGGGAGAAGATCCTCCTCAGTCACAGTCATAGGGGAGGGGAGTAAGGAGAAAATGGGAGGGAGGGAGGAATGGGAGGATACAAGGGATGGGATAACCATTGAGATGTAATATGAATAAATTAATAAAATATAAAAAAAAGTTTCAGGCACAGTATTGCTAAATAAATTCTTAAGTCCTTTCTCCATCTTCAGACAGCAGTGAGGAAACTTGCTGCTACCAAAACTGACACGAAAGAGCTGAGGAAATGCTTCATGCACTAACACTTCTCCAGCCCAGAGCGCAGCTGACTCACGTTGAAGACCATGGCGTGTCAGCAAGTTTGAATCAACTTTCCAAGACTACTTTCCAATGGGATCTCCATGTGGCTCAGGCTTTATGCCTGTGATGGCCTTGCACATTCGGCAGAGGTCATACATGACACTGCTACAAATCCAACAACCATAACAACTGTGGCTGTTCACAGTCACTGTTAAGTTCCTGGCCTCCAATTACCTACCAGTGGAGTAAGCCAGAAGCTAGAAACCCTGGGAAGGACACGGAGTTTTCTAGTTCCTGCAGCAAGGAACGTTCTAAAGACTGAATGCCCAGACTTGGCCCAGGGCTAGTATCTGCTTTGGTGTTTCAGATCAGCTTTAAGAAAACAGGTAAGCGGGTCTGCTACTAATGACCACTGCCTGACTGGCAGCTCTCTAAAAGACATGTTTTGGTAAGATCTGTAGTTTCACAAGGCCTTAAGGCATAGCTTAGTGGAAATATGTACAGATGTGTACAAATAGCCAATTTCTCCATTCAAAGCAATTCCTAACAAGGAAATTGTGGAATTTAAAAAAAAATAGAAAATTAAGAGATGAATTTCAAAGCAATGTAAACTAACACAAACAATATTTTTAAAATAGAGCAAAATAGTAGTCCTTTCATTGCCTAATCTGAAGGTTTACTACACAATTTCCCCTACCAAAACAGAAAGGTATGGACTAATTGACAGTTGTATAGACCACCAAGATAAAAATAAATGGTCCAAGAATCATTTTATGAATATGCAGTCAATGGATATTTGACAATGGTGACAAGCATTTAATTAAGAAAAAAAAGAATGGAAGAAAGAAAAAAGAAAGAAAGAAAAGAAAACCAAGATACTTCTCTTTAAGAATGATTTGGGACACTCAAACAGCCACAGAAAAAAGAAAGAAAGAAAGAAAAGAAAGAAGAGAAAATCAAGATATTTCTCTTTAAGAATGATTTGGAACACCCGAATAGCCACAGAAAAAAAGACAGTTCGCTCATTATCTTATACCACACACACACATTGACACAACATAGACCCCAGCATGAAAACTAAGCTACAAATTTTCTAAATAAACATGAGAAAAATCTTTGAAGATATTCATAAATGTCTTAGGATATAATAAACAAAATGAAAAATATGATGGCTTGCACTAAAAATTCTCTTTAAAAACACTATTTAAAAAGAAAGATCTAAACTTTGGATTGGAGAAAATATTTACAAAGTAAATCTTGCATTAGAAACATAACTCAAGTATTTAGAGAACACTTACAGCTCAATAAGGAAAATCATGATAAAAAGCAGCAGAGACTTTAAGCAAACTCACCAAAGAGGACGTGATGTGTAGATAACCATGTGAAATGATAGTGAGTAGGTTGGGGTAATGCAAATGAAAGTTCCCATACACTACTTCATAACCCCAACACACACACACACACACACACACACATACACACACACACACACACACACACACACACACACACACACACACACACACACACTCCTGCTAAGCATGAAGAATGGTATACCAGTCAAAGAAAGCAGCTCAACAGTTTACTTATAAGTAACACATATGCTTAAAATGACTTGGCAATATTACTTCTAGATACTGACTAGATAAAAATGAAAATGTGTTGAAATAAATTTTAGCATATGAAAACCCAGAACACCTTAGTTCTTACTGGATGAAACCTGAAGGGTATGGCTCAGTGGCACAGTGCTGGCCTGGTATGCACAAGGCCATGTGTCAAAGAAATATCAAAACAACCTAACTACCTGTCACTGGTAAAAAGATAAGCCAAGAGTGCCAGCCTGTGACGTAAAATACAGCTCAGCCCTGAAAAGGAATATTACTAACAATGATATAAATCCCTGAAATGCTACAACAAATGAAAGCAGATGTGAAAATACACTTCTGCATTTTTATAATCTTCTAGGGGGAAAAAAGCTAAAATAAAAGAACTGAACTAGCGAGTTGTCACTCATTACTAGAGAGCAGAGGGAAGAGACAGGGCTGTAAGAAGCTATAAGAGAACATACAGAGGTGAGAACGCCATTGTGCCTACATTCACTAATACTCACCAATGTATACAATTAAATTGATAAGTTTATTACATTCCATTATTCCTCCACACATGGGATGAAAAATAAAAGACCAAGATGCTTGCTAGAGAGCTGCTTGGCAAAATCAAAAGTTAGACAGAAGAAAACTGTCTAAACAATTAAAGGAATAAAATCTGCAGTTAAAATTAACCTTTAGTTCAAACATCAGGAATTCAAGTGTATTCAAGGGCAAGGTCAATAATTTAATGAGCAAAATAAGCTAAGGAAAAACAATGTTCCTGGGTGAGACTAGCAATCAACTCAAACTGTGACCATGTGGGAAATGCAGATCACCAAGAAAGGACTCAGGGGCAAAGTTAACTATGCTTTAAATTTTTCTGAAAATCAACACGTGTGAATCTAACTATAAGAATCTGCATTAGAGTGCTAGGTGCAGGTCTCCTGAGGCCTCTGCAACAATGAAAGAAAAGTAAGACAGTTCTTTGTTCCCTTGAGAAGCCCACATCTATGTCTGGAATGGACAACTGTTATTTTCTTTTCTTTTCTTTTCTTTTCTTTTCTTTCTTTCTTTCTTTCTTTCTTTCTTCTTTCTTTCTTAGTAATAACTTTATACTTTAATGCTCTCAATCCTCTATCAAATGACACAGATTAGCTGATTTAATTAAAAAACAATGTCTATCTACTTTCTTCTTCCAAGATACACATCTAAGAGAAACACTGTTTTATGGTGAAAAGATGAACAGTAGTATTTGAAGCAAATGAAACTACCAAACAAGTATCTCTAACGTCTAACAAAATAGACTACAAACAAATTAGTCAGAACAGGTTAAGTAACCCCTACTTATTAAAGCAACAACCAAGAAGATACAAAAATTCTAAATACAGTGCACCAAAATTCACAAGTGCTAGATGCAAAGTCACAGATTAGCCTCATGACAATAATAATGGGTGACTCCCACCAAGAGATCACTCTGATGAAAAGTAAACATCAGAGTTGGGTGGCATTCTAGACTAAGTGAATTCCACATAGCAATGCAGAATAGACATTCTTCTAAGTATCCCACGAAAAATTCTGTAAAATGAGTTACACATCAGGACATAAAGGCAAGTTTCACCTAATAGAAGAAAACTGAAATAGTCTCTTGTACTTTCTATCTCTGACTGCAATAGAATAAATCTAGAAATAAGAACATTTATAAAATGATTGATTTGTCCCTAAGGACATCAAACAATTCCTAGAACTGAATAAAAGTGGAGACACAACACACCAAAATCTAGTAGCATACAATGAAAGCAGGCTCCTTTGTGGAAATCACTGTGGTGGGTTCTCAAAAAAACTAAAAAACAGAATGTCCATATGACCCAAGTATTCTGTCCCTGAGTGAATACACAAAGACCCTGTCTCCTAACACATAGATGCTTGCATGCCCAGGTTTGTCGCTGCTCGGTTCATTATAGCAAGAGAAATGGAATCAGCCTTGATGTTCATTAGCAGGTAAATGGATAATAAAACTGTGATGCATACGCACAGTGAAGATTTATTAAGCCATAAGGAGAAATGGAATTAGGAAATTTGCAGGAAGATGGATGAACTCAGAAATTAAGTGAGGTAACTCAAGTTCAAAAAGAAAAAACACAGGTTCTCTCTCATGCCCCTCCTGCCTTCTAACTTTCATATATGTGCGTCGATGTGGAGTGGATATATGTAAGTCCGGGGACACTAGAAACGAGCCCATGAGAGAGGGATTCTTTCAGAAGGGAAGGTAGAACATACATGGTTCAAAAGTGGAGGTGTGGGCACTAGGAGTGAGAAGGCTTAATGGGAGAGGGAGGGACAGGGAAATAAATGGAGGAGATGATTGGGTAATGATAGGGTTAAACAAAGCTAAAGGCCATAAGAAGACCTGATAATTATGCTAATCAAAAAGTAAGTGTATTAACACAAGTACTCTTTGTGGATGGATAACACTGACCTCCAAGGCCCTGGGGACAAAAGGATCCTAAGAACATGAGATGACTGCAAGGAAGCAGTGCCTTGGAATCACAGCAAGACAGCTGTGCATATTAATTCACAGAAATTGTAGCAGCATGCACAAGACCTGCTGAAGGTCAAGCCAGGCCAAATCTCGAGGCAGAGAGGGGAGGTGGGCAGGAAATCCTACCACTAGCTGAAGAGCTATTGATGTCTGATAGCTCCTGAGAGAGGGAGAATCAGTTTTCCTGAAGAGTGTGAGCCCTGGTAGGCGCCCCATGAATGGGGCTTAGAGAGAAAGAAAATGTGAGGATAACAAGGGTGAGTTGATGAAGAAGTGGGGAGTAGATCCGGGTAGAGGGGAGTAAATATGGTCCAATAGAATCGAATTTCTCCAAGAACAAATAACAATGAAATATTAAATAATAATTACAACAAACAAAATTAAAGCAGAAACTTTTTTTAAAGAAAATTAGTGTACAGACAAATGGCGCACGCCTTTAATCCTAGCACTCGGGAGGCAGAGGCAGGCGGATCACTGTGAGTTCAAGGCCAGCCTGGTCTACAAAGTGAGTCCAGGACAGCCAGGGATACACAGAGAAACCCTGTCTCAAAAAACCAAAAAAACAAACAAACACACAAACAAACAAACAAAACTTAAAATGTAACTGTAACATGACAGCCTTAAGTTTAAAAGAAAATGAGAACATTCTGATAAAATACATTAAAAAACAGTGGAAGGAATTTGATCTCAAATGTAATTACATTTAACAAGAAGACCAGCATAGAATAAAATATTAAAGCAAAGAAATATATCCAAGTCAGGTCCCTCATAAAATTTTTCTTATGAAAATATACACTTTGTGTAAAAAAAAGATGCAAAAACTGTGAACTATAGTTGCATGTTGACACAGAACTATATCTTTTTAGCATCTTGTATGCATTATGTTCGTGCCTACATCCCTTAAATGCCTCTTAGATGAAAACTGCCCTTGCTTCTTAGAATAAAAACCAGTTAATGAACAAAAATAATATCTCTTGAGTTAAACAACCAAGCTGAAAGTGTAACTGTTCCAGCTAATTGTGCTGGACCTCAGTGCTTGGAGGATAGTTTTAATTACATCAGAGCAGCACGCCAAAGCACATCCATCAAACTACACTGCAGTAGAGCAACCTCAACAATAAGAGCTTACTAACTAATGGGCATTGGTTTGGTATATTCGTACTAAAAATTATGGTTGAAAGGGCTATGTAAGTAGAATATTAAACACAGCAAAACCAACTTTACAAAATCTAATGTAATAAAATCCTTACACTTACCAGTTAAGGATTTAGGGACTATCCTAACCGGATGCTGGTATATTGTACTCTTCAAGTCTCCCAAACTATTGACTTTCACTGCTTAAAATCCCACATAAACTATGGAACTAGTATAACACAGTTGGACTGCGATTTCTAAACGTAAAACAATCAACACATCAACCTTTACCTTCATTTATCTCTTGCAGAAAACTTCAGTAGCAACATTAAATACACATGAACTACAATAACACACTGACAGTGACTGAAGAATCTCATTTGCAAAAAATCACTTAAGTGTAGGCTTTAGATATGGAAAATAAAACTTCGTTCCATGCACCACACACTCTGTAAGTTGAAACAGAAAGATAAGCCTAAGGCCACTAATTTGCCCATCTGACTCAGAAAGCAAACACATCAGTTAAGAACAACTTCATCTGCTAACAATAATGCCAATTATCCAGTATAAATATCTAACCACTTTAATATTGGGCCTTTTTTTCTGGTCTATAATCAGCCTAAACTAAGTCGCTAGTGCAGAAGTGATAGCATCTATCTGCTCTATGGTGAAGGAAACATCTGCTCTCCTGTGGGTATTCTAAATCAGGGAGCACTGCTATCAGAATGAGAGGCCTCTCTCGTTACAATCACAAGGCTGCAGCATCAATATTCTACATGCTGTTCATCCAGGTCACATTTCTCCTCTGGGTGTCACTCTCTTACAGACTTGGGGAGTGAGTCATCCACAAGTGCACTGCCTGCATGGACCTCATTGCTGGCCTCGCCTTATCAGACCAAATTATTACCTAACTCAAAACAGACTCTGGTTTTAATTTGTCACTTAGTAATTGTGCCATTCCAAGATGGCAACATTTTGTTACACAATGTCTTCAGATAGTAACTACAGGAATTTTGTCTGACTAAAAATATCCGTTGATGATGTCACTATGTAAGTCAAGCTCTCATCAATGATCTATGTAGTGAGGGTGAAGAACACAGCCTAAAAGGGAGGCTTCTGGTTTCCAATGATGTCCAATAAAGAGCTTGGAAGTTGCCCCTTCACTTGACAAGTAAAAAAGCAAGATAATCTGAAAACTCACTAATTTGTCTAAGATATTTAAGAGAGCAGAGTACACAGAGCAAATTACTACCTGCAGGGCTAGACACAGTCAGGCAAACACAGGGCGTCCCTGCTCACCAGTGCAGAAGTAACATAGGTGGGAACACTGACTGTGGGGGATGAGGGGCTGGAAGCTCAGTGGCTTAGGTAGGACTTCTATTGCTGTAATGAAACACCATAACCAAAAAGCAAGTTGGGGAGGGAAGGGTTTATCCCACTATGTTCTGCATTGCTGCTCATTACCAAAGGAAATCAGGACAAGAATTCAAACAAGGCAGGATTCTAGAGTTAGGAGCTGATGTGGAGGACATGGAAGGGTGCTGCTCACTGGCTTGCTTCACATTGGCTCCCTCACCCTGTGCTTTCTTATAGAATGCAGGACCACCAACTCAGGATAGCACCACCCACAATGGGCTGGGCCCTCCCCCATTGACCACTCATTAAGAAAACGCTTTGTAGCAAGATCTTATGGACTCATTTCCACAATTGAGGCTCCTTCCTCCCTGATGACTCTAGTTTGTGCCAAATTGCCCTTTAGCCAGCCAGTTCACTCAATTGAACAACCGAGAGCTTTAAACTTCATGAGCCCCAGTGCTTCCATGGGCTTTTTTAACTGCAGAGCTTGGTGAAATTCCCATAGGAAACATCAGAGAAAAATCAATCCCTCCTCCATGTTTCCTGAGGAAGAAATGGGTAAAGGGCCTGTTTAAAGTATTCCTTAGCACTCTTTTCAGAAGATCTGCTCTCTGCAAAAGCTAGCAGCAAATGTTTGCTGGCATGGGGTATTATCAGAGCATCATAGATCTGCTGGAAGGGTAACAGCCAGCCCCAATCTGTCTCCTCTATAAAGAAGAAAGAAATATGGAATTCTAGCCCATACTAGCATCCACGAAAGGGTACATACATGTACATAACAACTAAAGAATTGTAAATTCACACTTTCTAGTCTGAGACTGAAGTATAAGATCACAAAGCCTATTAATAAATGCTATTTATAACCATTTCATTTACCTACTACATCATGGCCACCTAGCAATCTAAATGGAAAAGGTATACAAGCTACAATTTGAAGATACATAGCAAGTATCAGAATAGGGTGTTGCAGCAACGTTTGAGTAATCAGGCTAGGAAGTAAAGCAACTTTATTATGCTAATAATTCTATTGGATAAAGTAGACAGTAGACATGGGTGTAAAACCATGGAACTCTTCAGATAAAAGTTGAGATGCTAAAATAAAGTACATTCTAGTCAAAATGGACATGATTTGGGTTGACTAACTTGTAGACTGAGCACTGCTAAGGGGAAAAAGATCAGTGAGCTTCAGTATATGATAGTTGGCACATCTGGCACTGAAAATCAAAGAGACAGAAAACACAGCAAAAAGTAGCTAAGAACTGTGGGTGACCAGGGTGTCATTCACCGTCCCGCAGGGGGAACCTGGATTCCACGTCCCATGGCTGGTCTGGTTGCTGCTTGCTTCCAGACAAGAACAGATAGACTGCAAGATCAAAGGTTCCATTTCTCACTCAGGAGCAGATCAAGAGCACTCAGGGTGAGGTCTATGTGCTAAGCGAGAGTGCGGAACGAGTTTTCCACAGAATGTTACACTTAGCTCTTTTAGAATGAGATTGCTGGTATCAGATGGCAGCGGAAACTCGGGAGTTCTACAAGCCTGTGATGATACCAAAAATGTCAACAGCCTTTTGTTAAGCTGCTGTGCTAAGCACAGCAGAGGAATCAGGCAGACACCCAAAACCAGCATGCCTGAAAACAGCCAGAAGGCAGGTCTGGTGAGACACAGGTCCAGCAGCTGCTTCAGCAGAGGTCAGGACCAAGCTAGTGGTAGTGGAACAGGCTTCAGCAGCTGCCGAGGCAGCTGTGTCCAGCAATGATTCTTCCCTAGAATAAATGGACTCTCAGATTGTCGTGGTGGAGTGGCATTGTATGAGAGCAAACTAACCAACCTTTATTCGTGAACCAGGGATTTATAAACCTTGGGCAATGGGGAGGGCTTGTGAATGTCTGTGTCTGATCTGCTAGGGCTAGAGATGCCAGGATGCTTGATTTACATGCAGTAGGATAGTAGTACCTCATGTATATGCAGTAGCGTGGGGTTCTATCACAAGAAGGAGAACACAGTATGTAATTATCGTATGGGTGGGGGAAGAACTTCCAGGTACGATTATAGATCTTTTGCTGAAGGATAGGATCTCCTTAGCATAGGGCAGGGTATTTCCAAGAATCCTCCATGTTCTTGCTGAACAGATTCTATTGGGAAAAGGTTGGGGCTGTAACCTTCCCTGAGGATTACGTGACACTCGGTAGGGGATCGGGTGTTCCCCAGATCAGGCAACAAGAGAACTCCATTGAGAAAGGGAGTCTATCATGATAGACTAAGTTCAGTTGGCTATCCAGAAATGCTAGACTTCAACCTTAAAAAAAAACAGGGTTTCACACCCGGGAAGGTGTAATATACCTATAAAGAGCATGGAAGAGGGATAGAAGGGTTATTTTGATCAACATAACTACAATTCATATAAATTGATGCCAGATACCCAATCACAGGCACTTCCATCCCAGGTAGCGCTAAGCTATCACGAATGCCCAAGAGAAAAGCTGTTATTGCCAACCATAGAAAGTAAAAGATAAAGAAAATCATGGAAGAAGCCAAAGGAGGAAGACACTATTCGTGGAAGAATGACTGTCTAGTCACTTTCTCACACACCATTCAAACACGAACACGATGCCATGAAACACTTGTGGTACAGAGAGAACAAAACATCTGAAAGAAGCTGGAATCCCGTGACTTTGTCCCTCTCAGATACAATGGAGAAACAGACACCTTCTCGGCTATTGGAAGCTGAGGAGATTTGTTGGTAGGCCTGGGCCTGCAGAGAATGTTCAAAGTTCTGTAGAGAGAAGAAAACTAAGACAGGAACTAGAAACCTGAGTCTATGTAAAGAGAGGGAAAAGCCAAGCTGTAGTTCAAACGGGGTTAGAGTGGGGTCTCTGAGAAGCATTGTAGAGTTGGAAGCACAAACACTGGGTTCTGAATCATCATTTAGTCTAGCCTGAGAAGAAAAATTGTCCTATGTGGAGGGTCTTTCCTGAAGTTGGGGAGTTTCTTCAGGACAGCAAGAAAGCTTGCCCTTTCCTAAACCCAAGCCTGGAATCCCTACTGGCTTTTTACTTCTGCTTGCCTGTGCTCTCACTGTTGCGCCTCAAAATGTTATTAATGCAAATGTCAGCCTAGCAGTGTGGTTCAACAACAGGAGAAAGCACCTAATGCTGAAGCCTTGCAATGAAACCCACATAAAGGTGGACAGAGAAAACCGAATATGTATATTAGAAATAAGAAAATGTAAAGTAGAACATGTAAGTTTTCCACACCTAAAAAATTGGGGAGAGCAAATCAAGTCTAAATAAATAAATAACCAAGAAGAAATAGCAAGGGTTAGATTAGAAGTCAGGAACTTGAAAAGTGGGGCTGAACAAATCAAGTACTACAGTTTTGTTAACTTAAAAGACTAAGACTGATGCTTCGACAGATACAGTTTAGAAGAATCTACACAAGCAGTATGAACTAATCTAAGCAGGTTGGTACCCATTGGAGGAGTTGGAGTCATGACGAATAGTGTTCCAGAACAGAAACAGCACCGCCAGATGGGACCACTGGCAAATTCTACCAAATATTTAGAGAAGGAATTGTGATAATTATTCATAATCTCTTTCATAGGGCAGATGCAGAATAAATACTGCATCACTCATCCTGTGAAACCAATACTAAGCCTAACATCAAAAATAGCACAAGAAACAACAACTGTGTACCATTTCCCAAGAATGTAGAACACAGGGTCCTTGGGAAAATATTAATTGATGTATTAGTTACTTTTGTTCTTGCTGTGACAAAACACATGACAAAAGTGACTCAAAGAAGAAACAGTTTATTGCGGTTCATAGTTCATTTGAAGGTACCAGGAACATGGCAGGGGAGGCATGGCACTGAGGACAGCTCTAGCTATGGCAGTAGGAGTTAGTGTGAGGCAACTGGTCACATTGAGTTCTCAATCAGGAGGAAAATAGAATTTAACAATACATAACAAAGCTGTATACCCCTAGGGAATGGGATTTGTCTCAGCTTTGCAAGTCCTGTTCACTCAGGTATCAATCAAACATTCCATCTACCAACAGCGGAAAAATTGCATGTCTTATAATCATAAAACTGAATTTCAAATTTTCTGAATGTGTTTAATGTAGTATAGGATGGCCACATCAGGCAGAGTGGCTAGTTCATCATAGCTGTAGACCAGAATCGCTGGGTCTAGAAAGAGCTATCTGCATGCAGCACAGCCACTAGTCCAGAATTCCACAGCAATGACGGAGTTTAGCATAGTTCAGCCATGTCACAATTGCTTTCAGATCTTTTCTAAGGTGATGTGTTTTCCAGCTAAGAGCCAGTCTCACCCAGCACCCTAAAGATACACAAAGGTCTCTTCATAACTCAGGATCTGTAGAAAGACACTATGCTATAGGCCGCCCAAAAGCTCGGGGAAGAAAATGCTTTATTCTCTGTCTCTGCCACACCTCATCAGGCAAATACCCAAAGCTTTCTTAAATTACATTAAAAATCACAGACTTATTCCTTGGATAATTCTTATAAGTCCTTAGTCATCAGAGAAATGCAAATCAAAACAACTCTGAGATTCCATCTTACACCCATCAGAATGGCTAAGATCAAAAACTCAAGTGACAGTACATGCCGGAGAGGATGGGAGAAAGGAGAAACACTCCCTTCATTGCTGGTGGGAGTGCAAACTTGTACAACCACTTGGAAATCAATCTGGCACTTTCTCAGAAAACTGGCAATAGGGATACCTCAGGACACAACTATACTACTACTGGGCATATACCTGAAAGATGTTCCACCCCATAGCAAGGACATTTGTTCAGCTATGTTCATAGCAGCCTTATTTGCAATAGCAAGCATCTGGAAACAACCTAGATGTCCTTCAATCGAGCAAAAGATTAAAAAAAATGTGGCACATTTATACTATTGAATACTACTTAGCTATTAAAAACAAGGAAATCTTAAAATTTGCAGGCAAATGGATAGAACTAGAAATGATTATCCTGAGTGAGATAACCCAGACACAGAAAGATACACATGGTATGTACTCACTTATAAGTGGATATTAACCTAACATGGATGTTCTGAGTCTTCACTTAGCGAGGAATCCAGACAGATGCTGAGACTCACTATTGGACTCCAGGCGAGAATAGGGAGATAGAAGGACCCAGAGTGTACAGGATCCCCACAAAAAAAACCATCAAGGCTTGCCGATCTGGATCCAGGGGGCCTAGAACCCCTATTCAAATCTAGCTAATGAACAGCTCATTTTCCACGGTTGTGGGGAGAATGGAAACTGCCTCTGACACGAACTCTGGTGCCCCCTATTTGACCACTTCCCTTTGGTGGGGAGGCCTAGCGGCACTCAGAGGAAGGTGAAGAAGGCTATCCTGATGAGAGCTGATAGGTCCTCCACCTCTTACGGTGGGGGAGGAGGACCCCTTCTGTCAGAGGTCTAGGGGAGGGGAAGAGGGGAAAAGAGGGAGGGAGGGGGAATGGGAGGGAGGGGATAACAATCAGGATGTAATCTGAATAAGTTTTTTAATACAGCTCTGTAATTTAATATACTCCTTTTAAATAAGACATTAATATACTCCTTTTAAATCATACATTACAAAAGAAATAGTTGGCTTCAGGTTCCCAACAAGGCTAACTTAGATCATTACTTGACATGAAGCAAAGGAAAACAAGACATGTCAAATTCTCCATTTTACCTAGTGCCACTGATCTAAATTTTCTTTAAAGATATTTGTTCCTTAATTGATTTCTTTTGTTTGTTACATATTACTTGCAGATTGAACAAAACTACAGGAGAAGTTTTTATGTTTTAATAAAGAAAAAAATAATGTATATGAAGGAATATGACACTATTTTCAATACATCTAATTATGAAAATATAAGTACTCCTTTTTCATCATTAGGACTTTAACCAATGGTCCTATAGTATAAACAGGTTATTTTCTCTCCAGTTCCATAAAGGTATAGTTTATAGAAAAGACAAGATCAAATACTTAGGTAATAAAAACCTACTATCATAGATTACTTTTAAAAAAACATTTGGCAGATCAATTGTTTTCAGTGTTCCATCTTTCTTCTGTTGTGCCATTTTGAGTAACTGCCTATAATGTATCTAAAGCTTATTATTATGTGTTAATAAGCTTCCCATTGCTATGACAAAATACCTGAGACTATTTATTAGTAAAAAAGAAAAATATTTGTTTTGGCTCATAGTTTCACTCACCAATTAACTTGGACTGTTCCTGTAAGAAGGAAAATCATTTTGACAGGAACCTTGTGACAGAGCAAAATAGCTTGGTACATGGTGGCCAAGAAGCAGACAAAGGCTCACTTCATTAACCAAGTACTTTCTTCAGGACCCAACAAACTATTAATTATAAGTGAAACAAGCCATTTCTGAGATCAGAGATATCATGATCCCCCAAGAGCACCATCTGTGAGCACTGATGCCCTAGGGACCAAACCTTCAATGCCTGAGTTTTGCATAGCTTAAAAGCTAAAAAGCTACAGAGTGCTGAATGCACCACCTTCCCAGTCTTGCTACCTAATTTAAGATGGCTATATACAATATATCTTCTTACTTCAGGCTGGTTCCAGAGTCATAGGTGGAAAAGTAACAGCATCAAACCTGAGGGTATGACCTTTGACTTTGTCTACTTCATCCTCTCCCATCGCAGTTGTTGAGTTAACAGAAGAGAGACTGAAGCCATCTCCAACTCATGTTGGGCTCAGATCTTCTCATTCTATCCTATAGCTATAGTTCACTAAATCAAAACTGTTTCCAGGTCAACGCAGCTGTAAGCTCCCCAAGTCTACACCATGAGCAAAGCTCAGGCTATTGAACAGGAAGGATTGTGGGAGGAAACCATAGAAAGATGCTGAAACTGAAGTTAAACGGTGGTGGACCTGTGAAAGCAATATGGTAGGATTTGATCACTTTCTGGAGTCTGTGGTAGTTAGGTGTGTGGAGATACCTGGTGGGTGACAAAACAAGGTTGGAATGGCTGAAAGAAGAGGAAATAGAGTCATCACATGAGAAGCCTGGGAACAAGTATGGATGTGGCTGTTTAAGAAAACATGTCCCATCTCTAAAGAGCTTATTTTATTATGACATTGAAAGTTAGAGAGAGAGAGATTGGTGGTTATATAATGTCTGCTGTGGCAAGGGAGGCATATTCTTTGTAGCAGAGCCTCTAAGATGTTGACTGTGTTCCTAAATAACCCCACGCCCAGGTCTAAGCAAGAAATCCCAATTACGTGTTAGTATGATCTTTCTAAAAAGATACGGAGATAGAAGGAGGACTTATTGAGAAATGAGGATACAGAGAAGTTGGAGAAACATCAGATGTAATGGGGGAAAGGGGTCAAAATGCATTAGATATGTGTATGAAATTGTCAATTAGTTAATTAATTTTAAAATATAGATCTTGAGACAGAGGAATGTTTTAGTGATAGCATGCTTAGCAACACGAACAAGTGCTGGGTTCATTCTTAGCACAAGAAAATTATTAAGTCATTCACATATTTATACTGAGAATTTTTTTTTGTTAAGTGAACTTTTATGGTGGTAAAGAAAAATTGTTGTCAACCATAAATGAAGACAAAAAAAAAAAAGAGCAAAGAGACCCTCCACAGTGCAACGGAAAATCAATTTCCGGGCACTCAGACGTGGGTCAGCAGACACAGACCTGGGCAAAGACGAATGAGGTGGCAGCCATTCCATGGCTTAGATATTGAAAATGGCATCCACAGAATGAGCACCTACATCCCAAGCTTAATTACATGAGTCTTTCTTCCTTTTTTTTTTTTCCTAAATGAGCATATAAAGGACAACTGCCATCAAATGCATAGTGGAAAAACAGAGGAAAAAGGAAGCTCCACTCTGTACTACAGTACAACCAAGGAATCTCGGGGTTCTGTGCCCCAGACTTCGTCATCACAAACACGCTGACCAAACACGCAAGATCTAAGACGCACAGGAAGCCCAGATGTCTGTAACCTGGAGCATTGCTCTGTCTTTATAGGTGCAACCTGTCCCCTGGGGCTTTTTTTTTCCCCAGTCACTCTTTGATTTCTTTTCCTGACATGCCACAAAAAAAGAAACTAAATGCTTTGAGGAAAAAAATATTTATTTCAAAAGTTAATTTAATCCAGAAACACTTTAATATCCACCTCAACTTGACAACCACCTATTCTATATCGGAAACAACTGAGCTTCATTCTGTAACAGAGACAGCTGAACTTGACAGTGCAATTAAACTCTGGCTTTTTCTTTCCTGGTGATGGGCAGCTTTGGGCCTTGAAGTCTAGACAATTGTCATCTCTTTATTAAAACACTGTTTGGCCAGTTGTTCTATTAAAAAAAAAAAAAACAGCACCCATGCCACTCAGAGGCTGCTTTCCATCACTTCTATGAGCTCCTCTCTAATTGTCATTCCTTACTGAGTAAGTATCTACTGAGCTTCTATGAGCCAAACATGGTGCTATATGACATGATAATAAACAAGGCCAGAGTCCCCTCTGCAACATGTATTTAAGAAGTCAGCATGACGTGGCCTATTACGCTACCCATTCGTAAAGACTTCGTAATTACACTTAACCATTCATAAAGAAAACAAAAAGACATCATTTGTAGCATACCTAACAGAAATTTCTAAAAAGATGAAATTATCCCTTGGTTTCACTGGGTGGCAGAATTAATTTTTAATTTATTTGTACTAACTGAAATGTGGTTAGCCTCTTATTATGAGTTACTGTGTGTTTGATGGGGCACAAATAAACAGATATCCCTGTACAACAAATGTAACTGCTGAGTCACAAAGAAGCCTTTGCACAGAGGAGATTCCAGAAAACTAATTAGGAGAGCCATGATGTAATGTGAGAGGAGAAAACACATCCAACATTCCAGCTGTCTCTAGGCCAGCCTCCTACCTGTGTCAAATCTATATATCTTCTGGCAGAAATTCATCAGTGGTCTTTGGAACATCAAAGATATAATTATTCTTGCTAAAGCACTTAGACATAAATAAATAATCTACATTATTTAGATAATATCTGCCAATTTACCACCAATCCAATGGTAAACCGATCATAATCCAAATCTACTCAAAGGTATTGAGCAGAGAAATATTGTGTTAAATGTGATCTGAAATAACAAACGGGTTTCGCTCTTGTGCTTCAATGATGAAATTATTCATAACTAACTTATTAATAACATGATATCAAACAGGAAAGTCCAAAGGGACTTCAGTAGCAGCAATGAATCAGCACCAGACAGATAAAGTACTGATGGATGACACTGAGTGTGGGTGGCAGAGTGGAGGTGATGTAATATGGCCATGAGCACAGTAGGCGGGACTTTTTTTTTAATTTATTTATATTACATCTCAGTTGTTAGCCCACCCCTTGTATCCTCCCATTCCTCCCTTCCTCCTGCTTCCCCCCCCCTACTCCCCTCCCTTATGTCTGTGACTGAGGGGGACCTCCTCCCCCTGTATATGTTCTCCCCTTGGTGACCTATTATCCTTCCTCTGAGTGCCACCAGGCATCTCCATCCAAGGGACATGGTCAAATATGGGGCACCAGAGTTTGTGTGAAAGTCAGATCTCCTTCTCCACTTAACAGTGGAGAATGTCCTGTCCATCGGCTAGTCTGGGTAGGGGTTCGAAGTTTGCTGCCTATATTTTCTTTGGCTGTTGTCATAGTTTAGGCAGGACTTCTTGACTCCTCGCTCTGACATGGACAGCTGCATGCATTTGAGAATGTGCTCTGGTTTTTTTTTTTAATCTGTGACAATAATATTAACCATGCAAGTTATCAACGGAACCATAAACAGTGTGTTACAATCTCAAGAATCAATAGCTAATATTAATATTATAGGTAAAACTATAAGGGTTTCGCTCCCAACAACTGGTATCATTTCCCTCGAGGAGACAAGAACCTCCTTTTCACTAGTGAACACTATTAGCGAGGCTGATGTTCCTTCCCAGGCCACAAGTAAGTTCACCAATAAAAGAGCTAAGTGAGGTAGAGAAGAAATGGAGACTTGTCTTTGACCTTTATCTGGTATGGTCAAGATTGCTTTTGCCCATATTAATACTCTTCCAAATTCTTTAATGTTAAACACCACTGACAATTCAAAACAGTGGCACAGCACTCACTTATGGTGGAAATCCTAACCACAAGTAATCTAAGGGGAGAGGAACCTCACCTCAAAGACTGAATGTAGGATGACACTGATTCTCACCTCAGGGTTTAAATTCTTCCCACCCCTACTCTGGCATCTCTATCCAACTGTTTGGTTTGATTCTGATACTGCACCCCACCTTTCTACTTTGATTACAGAAATGGTCATTGTAGAACAAAGATTAAGAAAAATAATTAACAGCCCACATAGGTGACAAATAGATACTTGTGCTGGCAATTGATGGCTTCTGGAGGGTTAGTACCTGCATGTCACTCTTAATTTGTAATCTTTCCTCTTCCAAATAATACAGACCTTGTATTTGTGTTACTAATAGTGCAATCATTTCAGCAGTAATCATGGGGTGACAGTTTGTAGGGGACAAGAACAATATGCAAATACTGTCTTTACAGCACGTAATCTGATAGACATTCTCCTCTCCAACAGTTTAAGTTAGCATCATAATTGCATAAAAGTATTAAAATATTCTCAAGGCAATTAACATGAAATTCTCTCATCCCTAATATAAATAATCATTATGTGATTTTTAATATGCAATAAAATTCCTTCCTAAACCACAAATTATTAGTCTAGTTCAAATACATTCAAAGAACTGATGAATTGGGACAGATACAGGAGAAAGCTCAGGATAAAACCCTGGGTTCAGATCACATCTTCGTCTACTATTTCTTAGTTCAATTATCTTGGAAAAGTCAGAAGCTTTAGACTCAATATTCGCATCATCAAAATATAAGTAGTATGTGCTTCAGAAGTTGCTCAGCAGCTAAAGAAACAACGTGCATAAAATGCTGCACAGAGAATAACATTGAATCAACAAATGGTAGATTAGGTGTGTGTACACCTACGTGAATTTCCTCCACATAGGTAAATATGAAAAATATTTGAGTTAACAAATATATTTGGTATTTTATATCTATAGCAAAACCACATCTTGTATTTTTCCACTATTGAAACTAAGAGTGCCAAATAGAATCAATAAAAAAAATCCACATCTAAACACATTATCATAAATTACAAGGACATCAAAAACAAAGCAAAAATTCCATATGGAGCGAAAGAACAGACAACTTATAAAAGAGCAATAATTAAACTGACATCACATATTTCATCAGGGACACTGGAAGGAAAAATACAGTGAAGTGATGCTTCTTGCACTTAGAAAGAATGGGATTTTTTGGTGTAGGGTGTGTCTGCTAATGAGCACATTTCACAGTAAAATTGAAATAAAGAGACAGTGACACATGGGAAACTTCAGAAAATTTACTGTGCAAAATTTCAATGAAGAAAGAGTCTTAAAAGAAGCACTCTTAGTGCTCAGGCCTAAATGGGACATC
Source organism: Acomys minous (assembly GCF_964271855.1). Classification (NCBI taxonomy): domain Eukaryota; kingdom Metazoa; phylum Chordata; class Mammalia; order Rodentia; family Muridae; genus Acomys; species Acomys minous. Next base: position 90,805,830 of record NC_140496.1, on the reverse strand, counting down.
TCTATCATAGCCCTCCTCCCAGTACTCAAGAATCATGGGAGAAGAGGCAGAAAGACTGTAAAGGCCATGGTCAGTGGGTGACTACATGACAGGTATGTATGTGAACTCAGAGTGACTTTGACCACATGCACAAGACTTTCACAAGACCAAGCCAGACAACATTCCGGCACAGAAAGAGAAAAAGCCACATAGTTCCACCCTTAGTTGAGAAACTATTGGCAACTAATGGCTTCTGAGACAACAGGACAGTCAGTTTTATTCAACGATGTGGCTCCCGAGAGGATTGTCCATGCTCCGGTTGGAGATCTAGTAGATCACTCTGCAGCCGTGCACATCCTGGCAGCACTGATGGTACTCAGTTGGGGGCAGGGTGCATGACACTGGGAGACAACAGTGATAGAGGAATGGGAAGATGGAGGAGAACTAGAAATGAATGGAATGAGGGGTGGACTTGATCAAAACGTTGGACGCATGCGTGAAATTATTAAACACGTTTTTAAGGGGAAAAGAAAAATCACTCCTGGTGTGGGTTAGGGGAGAAAGTGAGAGAAGCAAGCTAAAACTATAAAACACAATAAAGTCTGGGTGAGAAAGCAAACTAAAAGGCAGCAAACTGAAACAAAAGTGAAGACAGCATCTGAGTAAAAACACAAGAAGGCAAACTGATGTCAAAATTGGCATTTGGGATAAACATAAAGGCAGGCAAAGCATGCTGGGAACATTTCTTTCCTTAGAAAAAAATATAAACATGTACATTGTTCTTAACACCGTAAAGAGAGTTGTTAAGCAAGTATTCTGACTATATAACCTTCAACTGAAAAATCTACCTCTTCAATGAAACAGAAGAAAACAGAAAAACAAATATACTTCAGGCAAATAAGATATCAAAAGTAACTAATGTAATCAATGTAATCCATATGAAGTCCTCCTGCAAACTAAATAATGGCATCTAAAGTAGACTAAATAAAACGAGAAATAGTAATATTACCACCAAGCTGTGCACCTAAAAGCAAGAGGATAGTGAAAATTTTTTAAACGAAAGATGAAGAAATAGATTTAGGCAAGCAACTTTAAACACAACTGTGATAGCAAAAACTAAAAACTGATGCTCTCCAAGTAAGGCATGCGCAGCATCAGGAAGATGGTTGCGTACCTGAGGAAAGGGTGAAGGCAAGGACAAGAGCTTGATTACAGGGCTCTTCCTGCAGGTAACAGTATGTAAATGTTACTCACAAAGCAGGTAATGCAACAGCAGGTAGAACTATAGAGGAAGAGTACTGTCACTCAAGCAGTGGTCCTGCTGGGCAACATCACTTTCCCGTGAGTTACTGTCCTGGCTGATAGCATTTCTACGTGGCTCTTTGCCTTAAACTACCTCTCCTCTCAACTCACAGTTGCAGCAAAATTCCACAAAGAAGTTAGCAAAAAGCTTTTCATCCACTCTTTTCTGGTTCTTTTGAGACCCCTCCAATCAGTGTCTCTCTGAGAAACCTATGCAAACGATTCCTTTCAAGGCCCCAGTTGTTTCTAGAGTGCTGTTGGTGGTCTATTGTACATCCTCACGTTTGGCCAAAGTTGATCGCTCCACCTTGAAACAATTCCGTAAGCCATCTTGGCCATGCCGTTTAGTCATAGAAATAGAAAAATAACTAATATAACATATTACCCTCACCTGACCAAAATAGTTAATTCATTAAATGATAACCCACCAATCACTTTATATCCCCCTGCCTTATGGCTGGAAAAATGGATCAATGTTTACGAACACTCCCTAGTTTTCTAGAGAACACATGTCCTTGCTACTCACATCTAGAAACTCACAATATGAACCTCCAAATCCAAGGAATCCTACATGCTAGTCTGGCCACGGCAGCCACCTGCACATGTCTGGCACACACACTTTCATGTGTGCATGCGCGCACACACACACACACACACATGCACACACATACACACATATAACACGTAAAGAAATATAAATTAATAAATGTCTTTAAAACTTATGTCACATTTACCAAGCCTAAACCATTTCATAATCTTGTCCAATACAAATCCATTTCTTTCCCTGAGAAACAGAAATGGTCTTAGTCTACCACCTTGAAAGAGCCCTGTAAATAGGTGCCCCAGTTAGCTTTTAACTATCTTCTCAGTGCAGCCTATCATCTGAAAATGGAGCTCCAGCGGAGAGATTTCTCACATCAAATTGGCCATACAGTATTGCTTTAGACCATCGAACTCACTTCACAGATAAGCGAATGCAGCTGTGGTCTCAAACCAATAAGAGTCACTGTTCTTATCATGACTCCCACTGTCCTGATGCAACTGGCTTAATAGAACAGTGGAACAACCTTTTAAAGACACATGTAATGTGCTGGTTGGGTAGCAATAGCCTGGAGGGCTGTGCCAGGGTTCCTCTGAAGGCTGCATATGCTTTGAATCAGTGTCCGATATATGGTATTTTCTCCTATAGCCAGGATTCATGGTGTGATTCAAGGAGTGGATCAAAATGGCTGGTTTTAAATATCTCCTTGTCACAACTTGGAATTACATGATCAGAGAGCTTCAGCTGAGGAATTGACTGTATCAGATTGGCCTTTTGGGTTTTTCTATGGGAAACTGTCTTGGTTGTTAGCTGGTGAAGGAGGGCGCAGTCCAGCCTACTGCGGGTGGTACTTGATTATGTAAGCAAGCCTGTGAGTGAGCTAGCAAGCAAGTGTTTCTCCCTGGTCTGCTGTCTGTCTTTGGTTTAAGTTCCCTGCTTACGTATGCTGTGTGGACTAGCCAATAGGCCTTCCTTAAAGTTCCTATTTGCAAAGCCGGGCATGGTGGTACATGCGTTTAATCCCAGCCCTCGGGAGGCAGAGGCAGGCAGATCACTGTGAGTTCAAGGCCAACTTGGTCTACAAAGTGATTCCAGGACAGCCAAGGTTACATAAAGAAACCCTGTCTCGGAAAAAAAAAATAATAATAATAATGTTCCTATTTGCCTTCTGGCCGTGACTTTCCCCTTAGATGGGTAACACGCTGTAGGCTTAAATAAACCCATCCTCTTCTTGGTAGCCTGCTATGAGCATATACAGTCATAGTCATAGGGGAAGGGAGTAGGGGGAAAGTGGGAGGGAGGGAGGAATGGGAAGATACAAGGGATAGAATAAGAATTGAGATGTAATATGAATAAATTAATAATATAATAAGTAAACCCATCCTCCCTTAATTTTCCTTGGCCATAGTATTTTATCCCAGGAAAGGAAACTAGAGAAATCCTCACAGGCAGCCTTTCCTTCTGAGACACTGCGCCTTTGTCTGAGCGGCATCCCCCATGGCTGCAGAGGTTCGTGCCGTTTTACTAGTTATTAGTGAGTTGTCTGGAGATATTTTTGAGATTGCAACAAAGGGCCAGATCACTCATATCTTATAACTCCAAGAAGAAAGGAAAGCAGGAAAGGTAGGCCAGGTACCCAAAGTACGCACCTTTAGTCCAAGCTCTCAGGACCAGAGGCAGGAGGATCTCTGCCTGATCCACGCAGTGAGTTACATGCGGGGCATAGGACTACATAAGAGATCTGTCTTAAGAAAAAAGGAAGGTGGAACGCTGTCTACTTATTTAAAAGTTCACCCTTGATTCTACAACCCAGTAAAAGTCTGCTGGAAATAAAAGATATAAACCCAAATAATTACTGAAAGTGACACAGAATTTCTAAGCAAAATATTATCTACGAATACCCACACTTAAGAGGAAAACACCGTAATCAAATTATAGTCTACAGAAAAATCATGTGTAAACATAATTTAAAACCGTCGGTACAGTCATTCCATGTCCAGAAGGAAAAAAAATACATAGCTAGCTTAATTGATCAGAAAGTTTGGATTAAAAAAAAAAAAAGAAAGCAAACATGCAGAAGTAGGAGGGCAGGGAGTGCAGCAGTGGTAAAGCACTGCCTGTTACGCATGAGGACCTAATTTTGATCCCACGCACCACCAAGACGAACAATAAAAACATACAAAAGTATAATTCTCATTGTCCGATACTCAGGCTGGGGAAACTGGGAAACCAAGCTCGTTGATCGCCACCCACAAAGTCCAGTGAGTTGAGGGGAGCTTGTGTTCGTTATAGCAAGGGAAGAATTTATTTCGAGAGCTAACAAGCTATCAAAGAAGCTATACCTAAACAAAACTCTCCCTCTGAGGTGCTGCACACCCAGCCTTGCATTCTAGCTACAGGGGCTGTATCAGATAGACAGGCACCAGCACAGTTACATACCCAGTGGAGATTCTAGATTTGAGTAGTTTGCTTTCTGGTGCAGGTGGTACTGTCCTCTGTAGTCATCAAATAGCCTGGGTCCTGCAACTTTAAAGAAAAACGTCTCTGTGTGTGTGTGTGTGTGTGTGTGAGAGAGAGAGAGAGAGAGAGAGAGAGAGAGAGAGAGAGAGAGAGAGAGAGAGAGAGAGAGAGAGAGATGAGCAGTTTAGTTCTTTTCCCTAGGAATTCTGAACCATTAAAATACATTTTGCGGGAGAACAGGAGTTGATGGCAGTAGGCTACTATTCTCAGTCAGAAGCCAAAGGAGATTTAAAACAGAGAGAGTGAGTGGGGGTTGGGGGGCGAGGGAGAGGGAGAGAGAGAGAGAGGCTTTCCCTGCAAAGGCCAGGAGGAGGCAGCATTCTCTCTGCATAGCACTTTGAATCTGTTATGCAGCCTCAGGAAGAGCCATCATCTGTGTTGAAGCTAGTGAGAGACCAGCTGGATGACTTCAGAAGCTGATTGTTTTTTGAAATTTGCCTAAAGGAAGTGGAACTACAAAGGTCATTTAGGGTGTTCTCTTTGCAACAATATTACAACTGGATAAGAAGTGAAGCTATCATTATTGGAAAATACTATCATCTATAACAGAGACCAAACCACCCAAACTACATGTTGTAAAGGGTGATCTGATCAATAAAGTTATTCAGCAAATGATCAGCTTTAAAAATAAAAAGAACATTTCTTTACACCACTAACAACAACAACAACAACAACAACAACAAAATAATTGTAAAAGCCATTCAAATAGAACACTTTGAATTTTACCAGAAAACTATAACCACAGTTTTATGAAGAAAATAACTAAGAAATTTTTTAATCTGCATAAAATGAGTCATACATAAAATTTTAGTATAAGAGGCAGTATTATCCAAATTTGTCTTCAAGGACATTGCAGGTGGAATCAAAATTCCAGCAGAATATTTTATATAATTAATTAATTTAATTAATAACATTGATTCTGAAATTTAATGGGAAGAATAAAACCTATAGATCTATGGTGAGCTAAAACAATTTTGATTTTACAACTTGCCTGTACTTGAGGGAGTTTTACATCTAATAAAATTATTCTTGAGCTTCAAAATATTATTTTAAAGCAAGATGAAAGAAAAGATGTACATGGCAGCTAGATTCATAAGCTTGGAGATCTGGTTCAAATTCACTTGCTTGTTTTGTGATTAATAAAAGAAGAAGGCTGGAGCGGCTGGAGAGATGGCTCAGCAGTTAAAATCCCTCACTGGCTGCTCTTCCAAGGGACCCAGGTTCAATTCCCAGCATCCACATGGCAGCTCACAATTTTCTGTAACTCCAGTTCCAGTAGATTGGACACCCTTACACAAACATGCAACCAAAGCGCCAAGGCATATAAAATAAAAATAAATAATTTTTAAGGAAGGGGGGAAAAAAGGAAGGCTGGAAAAGAAAACCTTGTTTCTCCTTTCATTAAAGATAAGGGGAGTCTGACCCTTGTGGCTTCTTTCTACTCTTAAAAGTACAATTTCTGATAGTGTCAAACAATTGAAAGTATTTTTTTTCCATTTGAAAACATTAAATTAATAGAGGGAAAAGAAAATGTCCAGTCACTGGCAGATGAAGACACAGCTCAGTGGGTAAAGTAACAAGCGTGCAAATCTGAATTCCAATTCCGGACACACATAAAAGCAAGCCAGCCTCCTGCAGTCCCAGCCCTGGGGCCATAGAACCAGGAGGATCCCTGCATCTCCCTGCCCTGAACAGTTTAGCCCAGTGGTCCTCCCCCTGCGGGTCGCAACCCCTGTGGTTGTGACCCCTTTGGAGACACGCCTAAGATCATTGGAAAACACATATGTTTATACTACAATACATAACAATAGCAAAATTACAGCTAATAAAGTAGCAGTGAAAATAATTTTATGGTTGGGGTCACCACAACATGAGGAGCTGTGTTAAGGGACCGCAGTGTTAGGAAAGTTGAAGATGACTGGTTTAGCTGAATCAGCAAGCTCCAGGTTCAGTAAGAGACCCTGTCTCAAAACATGAAAGGAGAGTGACACGCAGGTGTGTGTGTGCATTCTTGTGTACCCAAAAACACATATATGCACAAAGTCATATACATACAAACCATAACCTCCAAAGAAGCAATAACTTAAAAAATAAAACATATGGCAGATTTGCTGATCTGGGGTGATATATGCCAGAAATATGGTAACCCATACGTTAAACTGCTCCTCTTGGGATTTGATGTTCTCTTTTCTTTTCAACACAGACAGCACAAGTCAGTTCTACAGGAAAATTAAATAAGCTTAGGAGCACACAGGGAACCTTGTGCCCTAATAACTTGCTAACACACTCACAGCAAGTTCCTTCCCTCCTTTAATTTTCCTTATCCATAAAATACAAATAGCAACTTTTGCCTTCCCGACACAGCCTTTTAGGAGATTGATGAAGAATTTGCCACATAAATGCTTATTTTAAAGCTGAGACAAATGGTGGTCGGAACAAAAATTTGGCGGAATTCCCGGTGCTCTCTGAGGATAAACTGCATTGCAAACAGCAACGTTATCATCTGTGCTGTGAGGAACACCACCACCACATGGATGGGAAAAGCTTACGCTGTTCCGCCCCTCCCACCCCTCCCACCGCCATGACATCCAGGTCACTGGGAGGCGTGAATATCTCTACTTGTCATCACGGGCCTATAATGCTTCAAGCAGTAACTTTTCCCTGCTTGCAGATTTACCAGAAAAAAAAAACAAGTATTTCCCCCGCAAAAAAATGGAAATTATAAGGAAACAAGTGGATCCCCATCTGTTGAAAAGTAAACACTGCAAGGAAAGTGGTACTTATTTGAATAGCCACCAGGCACCATGGAAATTAAGCAACATAGTCCGGCTTGATCTTGTTTAGTGGCTTCCTTTACAGCCCTCCCTTCACGAGGTCGCCTGGGTTTGTGTCTGACTAGAAAGTGGTGCTGGAGGACTCAGAAGGTGCTCAAAGGCAATGCTGAAGCCTCACTTCAACATCGACGCTGACTCTGACATACCAGAAGCGTTAACGTTAGGCATGCAGCCTTCTCGGGCATGGGTGTCCTGTTTGTGTTAAGGTAATAACCAAGAAGAGTGCATGCCTTGCAGAGAATAAAGCAAGCAAGACATACAGAGAGCGAGGGAGAATAAAGGTGTTTGCCGCGGAGGGGGTGTCAACCTCTGCTAGGGCAAGTCTAGCCCCTGGGAGGGTGAAGGGCTACGGCAACCCACACACTGAGGAAACAGTGACTGGTTAAAAGCTGCTGCTCTTCCTTAGCTGTGCTGGTAAAGAATGCCCTTCCCTAGTAACTGTCACTGTCACTGCTCCTCCCCAGCCCCAGCTGCCTCCGCTCTGTCTGCACCCTCGAGCTCTTCCACTTAGCTTTAAGATTTATTTTTCAGTTTGTGTATATGGGTATTACGTCCATGTGTCATGCCTGCAGAGGCCGGAAGAGTTACAGAAAGTTGTGAATTGTCCTGCAGACGCTGGGAACAAAACCCAGATCCTATGCCACATCAGCCACTGCTCCTCACCACTGAGCCATCTCTCCAGCCGGCTAGCTCTTCCACTTAGAATTGCCCTTCTCACTGTTTCCAGATCCTTCTATGTTTCCACTCATTATTCTTTTTCTTTTTTTTCTTCTTTTTTCTTTCTTTTTTTTTTTTTTTTTTTTTTTGTAACAGGGTTTCTCTGTGTAGCCTTGGCTGTCCTGGACTCGCTTTGTAGATCAGGCTGGCCTCGAACTCACAGCGATCCACCTGCCTCTGCCTCCCGAGTGCTGGAATTAAAGGCGTGCGCCACCACCGCCCAGCTTCCACTCATTATTCTTATCTCAACGTACACAGTAGGTTCTGGGCAGTGTTTCTTTGTTTACCTTCTGAACAGGTCTGCAGTGCAACTCAGCATCTCTTGGTTGGAGGGCTTGTCGTTCTTGTTGTCCTGTGACCTTTCCAGACGGTCTCTCTGCCAGATGATCTGAACGCTCTAGGAGCAAGCAGGAACTGTTCTTCCTAATGGATTCCCCAGCACCTGCTTCATGATAAACGCCCCAGAGCTAACTGCTGATCACTGACTACTTGCTCAGTATGTGATAGCGCAAGCTTGTATTTGAATCCTCACTTGCTCAAGACATTCTTCTTCTCTGTAAAATATGGCACAAAGATGTTGTACAGTTGCGGTGGGTATGATTGGAAAAATCATATATGCAACGTAGCTCACTTATTCCTAGTGGCTAACACTCAGTATAGAAAATTGTAGTTGTGTCAATATATTTATAAGCAGTATTCATGTACATCCTAAATTGTTGGAGTCATCATAAGTACATTAGCCTGCTTGAGTAAATTTTATTCATCAGGTTTGTTACTTCATCATAAAAGGTCATACTCTGGTTTCACTCAGCAACAACAAACTAAAAGGTATCCTGTTTAAATAGATTTTTTAAACTATACAATATATGGTGTTAATGTAAGAGGATCAGAAAAATAGAAATATTGGTTGGGGAAGGAGTAAAATAATAACAGACAGACGTGAGTTAAGCTGATCCAATGTTCAACTTGACTCTACGACTTGTTAAAAAGAATAGTGCAAATCGCTTGGTTTCTCTGAGGATGCTTTTCATGGGCAAAGCAAAAATAATAGTATTTACTCTGCCACTTGTCAGTGACCATTAAGGTAATATAACATGTAAAATAATTAAATGTGGTGTGAATAATGTTGAGGACTTTATTTGTCTTGATCTTTTAATATATCAAGAACTGGGCCCTCAGTTACTAAATGACCAGGGTAAGAAAGTTAAATACATTAATAATTATATATGTAATCACATCATTCAATCAGCTGAAATAGATAAAGGATAAAATTAAAGTACCAAAGCAAGCCTATGTTTTCTATGGCCATTATGTCATTTTTCAGTTACTTTTCTATTGCTATGCTAAGGGATGACTAAGGAATTTATAGAAGACAGAATTTATTGGGCTTAGAGTTTCAGAGAAAGCCCATGGCCATAATGGCTGGGCTCATGGTAGCATGCGTGCCACTGGAGCAGTAGCTGAAAGCTTAGGTTAAGATCACAACCATGAAAGACTCAAAGCCACACACCTCAGGTGACACACCTACCTCCTCCAACAAGGCCACAGGTTCTAATGCTTCCCAAGTAGTTACACAAGCTTGAATCAAGTTTTCAAACATGTGAGTCTATAAGGACCATTCTCATTCAAACCACCACACAGCATTTACCTAAATGTTACATATAACCATTTTAGGAGACTTATTTCACATACTTTTAGCTCCCAGCCTTCAAGAACAAAAGAACATGACAGTAAGAAAAACATCTCAAGTATGAGGTGGAGCTTTAAATCTTAGCTCTTCTGGTGAATTTTTGGGTTCCATTGGGCAGGTGAGGCTTTCAAAACGTCTCATTTTATCTTTAAGTTGAAAGTAATCATAATTCCCCAACTTGCCAAAATCAATAAATGAAATAATGTTTTTAATACATGTATATAATAGGCCAGATGTTGTACTTGACCAATTATAAGTGCTCAATAAATATTCCCCGTCGTCATTATCAACATGAGGAAATATGGGTCAATCTAAATTTATTGAGATGCTTTGATGTCACTCACATTTAGTTAACCAGAAACTTAGTTTAAAATTTCTTCATTTCCTTAGCTGGAAGAAGGAGGGTCAAGAATATATAAAGCATGAAGGAATTTTCATCTTGGTCTGTTCCACAAAAATTGTCCACCAGTCCAATCTTTATGACCCAGAATGGAATCCATCAGATGTTTGCCTAAGTCTTAGAATTCGCTTCTATCAGAGAGACTCAAATGGTATATACTCACTTATAACTGGACATTGCCCAAGGGGCAGGTCTCATGAAAGTCTTCACTTACCAGGAAAGTGGGATAGAGGTGAGGACATCCTATTGGGACTGTAGGTGAGAAAAATATAGGAGATAGGGAAATAGATGGATCCAGAGGGTCCTAGAAACCTACAAGAAGAACACTATGATGGGCAGATCTGGGGTTCTGCTTGATCTAAGGCACCAACCAAGGACAATATGTGCAGTCATCAGCAAACCCCTACCCAGATCTAGCCAAAGGACAGAACATTCTCCACAGTTAAGTGGAGACTGGGGACTGACTTTCACACAAACTCTGGTGCCCCATATTTGGTCATGTCCCCTTGATGGGGAGGCCCAATGGCACTCGGAGGAAGGATAGCAGACTACCAAGAAGAGACTTGATACCCTAGCATCATATTCAGGGGGAGGAGGTCCCCCTCAGTCACAGTCATAGGGAAAGGGAATGGGGTGAAAGCAGTAGGGAGGGAGGAATGGGAGGATGCATGCGATGGGATAGCAAATGAGATGTAATATGAATTATTTTACTTTTCAATAAAAAAATGTGTAAATAAAAAAATTTTTTAAAAAAAAGAATCCACTTCTATAATGTCTCAGATGTGCGCAAACAACATTAATCAAGAAGAATGCCAGAATCTAAATGTATCAATTTGCATATGTATGACAGCCAATCTTGGAACATTGCTAAGAATTGCCTATATTTTTCAAATTTAAAGTACTTTTTCCAATGAATAGTCATAAAATACTAACTGCTTCCTCAAAAAACTCAAGTGTCAATACAAACAGAAAATAAAACCAGCATAATGATAAGGAACCCTTTTCATCTCTTACCATCAACTTCCCCAGGGCTCACACCTCCTCCTCCTCACTCTAGTCTTATCCTTCACTCAATGGCCTATAAATTCTGCTGCTCTGGTGTCTGTTCAGTCATCCAGCCTCCCTATCTACCGCTATTGACAGCCTGACTGCCTGTATGAGCGAAAAATGATACAATAACTCGTTTTGAAAATTTACCCTCACCAGGTGTGGTGGTGCACACCTGTAATCCCAGCACTCAGCGGGCAGAGGCAGGCAGATCACTGTGAATTTGGGGCCAGCCTGGTCTACAGAGCAAGTCCAGGACAGCCAAGGCTGCAGAGTGAAACCCTGTATTGAAAAAACAAAACAAAAAACAAACAAACGAACAAAACAGTCCAAATTTGCCCTCATACTCATGGTTGGGGAATAAAGGAACTATGTTTACATGTGGGTGATGAGGACAGAAGCCAACACTATCATAGGAAGTATTTGGTAAGAAAACTAAAGGTCTATACAAGGAGAAATCTCAGCTTTTAAAAAAAAAGTTTTGGCCTGAAGAATGAAGGCCGTATTGTTTGTAAGGGTAAGGTAAAGGTAAAAATTCAAAATTGTGTGTTGTAATTTGATAAAGGCTGGCACATGATTAACTCTTGGCAGTTCATGCTATAGAATATTTGGCTGGAATTTTTCAAAGCCATTTATTGCTGTTGGTGTTGTGCTTTTCCAAAGGCATTTCCTATTGATTCAGCACATTGGGATATCAACACCAGATATGAGTTTCCACTTTGCTGATGGGATGGCATCCAAGAGCCATATTATATTGGACACAATAAGCACTTTGCTTTTGGAAGGAACCATTTGTGTGAGAAAGTAGAAAATACCTCTATCTCACAGACTTCTAGTCAGTTCTGGGGATGGAATTGCCCCTCTCCACCCAACCCTGGAATTTAAGCTGTTGGTTGCTGACTGTATTGTCTGAGATGATCAGCTTCCTACTATGGAACAGGATCAATATTACTTATTTTGCTTCATTACAAATCAACAGACAGTTTCCTGTATCTTTAAGAACACTTTTGCAAAAAAGACAAACCAACTATCAACTTCAGAAGTCAATATCAGAGATGAGCACATAGGTTGGAAAGCTCTTATACCCAATATTTGGGCCTGACAGGAGAATAATTACAGGTCAAAGGAACTAAGTAAGATCTCAAAGTAGTATCTGAGGGCCAAAATATTTATCTGCAAAATGAAGGTAATATTTACTCTTTAAACTCAATGGGATGACTATGAAATGGAAAAAAATTAGACAAAATCATTACACAGAGAACATAAATACAGAAGATTGTTTTGTTAGGCCAATACAACTTTGGAGGTTTGGGTTTGCCAAAAGGAATTTTTCCCTGACTGCCAAAGAATGAACAGCTGGTTTGAATTCATTCCCAGCTTGCTGATTTCACAGGTATATAGGCATGGCACAACTGATTGATTTTACTTCACTTTTTACAAAACCAGGTAATGGCGCTGAGTGGACAAATTAATCATCCCATTGGGAAATGGCACAGGACCATATCAATCATTTAGAAGCTCCCAGATGACAAAGCCAGACTAATGACTCAGCCCACTTGACAACTAGCAAATGACAGGCTTGCCAGAATCAAGAGCTAGAAACATCAGAATCCAAAGTAAATCTCTGAGAAAGTTCCAAATCCAGTTCCATCCACTACCAGCCACACCTGCCTGCAGCGCTGTGCTATTGCCGATGCCAAGAGCACAGTGCAAACACAGGAAGGGCGGATATCAGAGAACATACTCCTGGAATGAGGTGGAGTAGTTGATGTTTTCCAAGGCAGGTCTATCAGTAGTTCGAGCACACAGCTCTGCAACAGTTAATCCCCCACCCTGACTCATGTGTGTCTGGAGAAAAGAACCCATCTTGTTATGTGGACCCAACAGCTAAGTATGCAATCTCCACCCAATAAACCATTAAAGGAGGGCTCAGACATTAAAGGCTAGACTCACAACCAAAAATAAAAACAAAACTGTGACATGCATACAAAAGATTAAAGAGTGATATCCTGTTATTTGTAGTAAAATGGATGAAACTGATGGACATTATGCCAAGTGAAATAATTCAGACACAAAGAGACAAATCTCAAATATTCTTGCTCATGTGTGGATGCCAGAAGGCAGGACTGAATGTAGAATAATGCTCACTGGAGCCGGAGAAGGTGAGGGGAGGAGCCAAACAGGGTGGATAGTGGATACCAAAGCTACAGAAGCAATAAATTCTAGTGTTATATACAACAGTGTACCTGACAGTTCCCGGTATACTACCAATAGCTACGAATCACTAGAAGAAGAGGATCTCTGCTGGGCATGGTGTCACACACCTTTTATCCTAGCAGTCGGGAGGCAGGCAGGCAGGCAGACCTGTGTGAGTTCGAGGACAACCTGGTCTACAAAACAAGTTCAGGACAGACAGGGATCTCTTACACAGAGAAACTGTGTCTCAAAAAAGAAAAAAAGAAAAAGAAAGAAGAGAGAGAGAGAGAGAGAGAGAGAGAGAGAGAGAGAGAGAGGAGAGAGAGAAAGAGAGAAGGAAGGAAGAAAGGAAGGAAGGAAGGAAGGAAGGAAACAAGGAAGGAAGTAAGGAAGGAAGGAAGGAAACAAGGAAGGCACCTCAGAGACTCCAAATACACACTGGTGATAAGGGATGTTAGTGGCTTTGACTTATCAGTATGTATTAGTTAACACATTGTACCTTATAAATATGCACAACTATTATAGATCAAAGACTTTTTTAAGCAGTTAAGGAGGTGGAAATCCAATATGATCATTGCACCTTGTGTCCATCTAATCAACATGCTGTAACTCATAAATATGTGTGATTAAAATAACTTTATACTCATCGCTACTTACATCCAACATCCCGGTGCAGTGTATCTCATCACAATGACAATCAGAAAAATAAAATGCTTTTGAAGTATTCAAGTCATATTACATTATATTATGTATAAAGGAGGGTTAAAACACCCATTTCTTATATTAGATTTGTTTCTCAGTGAGTTTATTCCTGTAATTAATCAAATCTAAAATAGGTGAAGGACACCCTCTTCTCTCTCAGGAGAAGGCTGGACCCTGGATGGCTTTCCCCATGACTAGAATAAGAGGACAAGCTGAGCAGAGGACAAAGGGCATGAAAGCTCAAAGACATGATGGAGGAAAGAGCCTGGCAGATGATGTTTTCAATTCAGCTTTTCAAGCATGGGTAAATTTGAGCAACTTGAATCTGAGAATAAATGGAGGCCATAAACAGACTAAACTCAAAAGAAGCAAACAAGCAAAAGGTGATGGAATTGGAGAGACAGGGCTTATTTAGACAAATTAGATACATTCTCATGTGTGCAATAGTATTCTGATATGAGATTTTCAGAAATATCCCCACAACAACTGCACCTACAATAGAAAAATGCATTATCCTATTAACGGCACATCGGCCCAGTATGCATCAAGGTAAATCCTCTTAGCTACATGTGGGTCATGAGAAATTTCAATGCAAAGAAATTAATATCCACAAACTATCATTTGAATTTGTGGTTCTTTAATGATGTTCAATTCAGGAGCAATCAATAAACAATCCAACTACATAACCCCAGCAGCCAAGTCCGAGTCTCTGAGCATGGGAACTGAATTTTGTTGGTCATATTGTGGATACAGAGGTGAAGAAGCATTTCAGTGTTAGGAACTATTCTCAAGAGCAGAAGTGAACCCACTGGCCAGTCAAGAAATGTGTGAGAGCTGCCAGCGTTTCAACATTCACATCCGGCCAAGAGCCTGATTCCAAAATGTACTGAAAGCAAACGTTCTCCCTGGTCAGTTTCACTGAGAATGGCCAATCACTTCTCTACTGCACTTTAAAATGGCAATGTCACTGAGCAGGATGCACTAGCTATCATGCAAATACAGAATTAGGGGGAACCTTTTCAGACTCCATAGGACTGGCCTGAATAGAATTTCAGAAACCCATTCCATTTACTCCCCCCACCTTTCTGGTCCCACTCAAATTTGATCAAGTGCTTCCATGGGGTTTTTCAGTCACTCTTCATTCTGTGTATGACATCTTTTGCTCCCCACACATCCTGCCCATTTGCCTAGGACTGTCACCAGATATTAGCCTGGAAGGAAGACAGTGACAAGAGTAATCATTGACCGTCCATGCTTCCTTTGGGCCAAAAGCCATTTCAGTTTCGCTCATGTGAGATACACCAATAGCAGGATCAAGAAACACAGGGATTAGCCACAGGCACAAATGACTTAGAAGCTATTTTAAGTCTATAATAGTACTCTCTTGACCACAATACAGCAATAGTACCTTGGTGAAATCATCTACGTGGAAGTATATACTAAGTATATATGGTAAGTAGTTTTCACTTTGCTCCTTGCATACAGAAGAAAAATGGTCTGAAAATTGGTGAATAGGGGGATTACTATGAGGACATATAAACCAGAACTGTATATAATGCCTTAGACTCAACTCTATCATCTTTCTTTCCTTCTTTCTTCTTTTTCTTCCTCCATTCTTTCCTTCCTTTTTTCTTTCTATCCATCTATCATCTATCTATCATCTATCTATCTATCTATCTACTCATTCTCTCGCTCTCTCCCTCCCTCTTCTCTCTCCATCCCCCATTTTACAGATGGTATCTACCTTGAACACTAAGAAATATTTTGAGGCAGCTCCCTCTTGTCACTTATATAGTTATATCCTGGGTGGCTGGAATAGTCAGTAACCCCACTAACTTAGAGTTTTCTTCACACGTCATAGCTCAGATTCAAGAGTGACTGCCTCCAGCTCTGCATGATAGGACTGTATGCAGTCTGGAAACACATAAGGAGATAGCCACACTCTAAAACAACTATTCGTCCTTTCTCCTTTTACCAAGCACACCATGAACATTGGAAAGAAGCTGTTCTATTCCTGGCTCAGCCACCATGAAACTCAGAGAAGGCTTCCATTGTGTTCATAAAAAAAGTAATGGCTAATCACCATATTTAAATTTTTTCCTGATATCAAATTATTGTGTTAAAGTAATATCTCAGACTCTGGTGACTCCACTAAAATGTTGCAATGTGCTTCCCTGATTTGACATAAAAAGTGTGAATGTTTGTGGACACTTGGACGTGTGGATTATTTAGAATTTTACCCAATCTTCTTCATCTATAAATACCTAAATAAGCCCTTTTACAGACTGGTACTGTTCTAAGCACAGGGCCCAATGGTGGACAGACACCACAAATTCTCTGGCCTATGAGGTTTACATTCTAACTAGGGAAGAAGAAGAGGACATTAAGACAAATATGTGAAATATGTCATTTCTATAGAAAGACTAAGATAGAAGGTAGGCATGGTGGCATACACCTTTAATCCCAGTACTCAGGGAGGCAGAGGCAGGAGGATCGATGAGAATTTGAAGCCAGCTTGATCTGCAAAACCAGTCCAAGACAGCTAAGGCTACACAGGGAAACCCTGTCTCAAACAACAACAACAACAACCCACAGAAAACAACAACAACAACAAAGACTAAGAAAGAAACAGTGAGTTTGCCAGTGACTTTTGCGCAGCTAGGCGTATTCACTAATTAGGTAAACTTGTTCCATAATCTTCTGCCTCTACTCTCCCAGTGCTGATTTTGCAAGGATGCACTTCCATACCCAGCTTGTGAGGTGCTGTACATTCTAGGATCATTAAACACACTGAGCAGGTTGAATGCTTATATTCATACATTGAAGTTTATATTCTAGGAATACATATGTACATGTAAGCATATGTGCATATAACAACACGTAAGGAAAGAAGAGACAATGAATTTGAAAGGGAACATAGAAGGGTTTGTGGGAGGTTTAGAGGGAGAAAGGGAAGGGGGAATGATGTAATTATATTATAACCTCGAAAAATAAAAGAAATTCTTCCCTAAAAGATACATATTATGGGACCAGACTAAGCTTTCAAAGCCAAATACTCCTCAAGAGTTATAAAATATTCCAAATATACACATTAGTAAGAAGGGGTGATAGTTTATAAGTAAAGCCAAGGCAAGGAGGTAGAAAACCCACATTTGCAAACAAAAACATGGCACACAGCCAGTGACAATGATACAAAAGAGAGAAGTTGCCTTGTCCAAATCTCCAAGTGCCTGACCCACAGTAGATGCCCAATAACATGTGTTTTTTTAAACATGTGTTTTTTAATGATTCTGTGCTTAATTGGATTTAGACTCAACAAGAAGCTAATTAAACACTCACATTTGAGCTACTGCAGTATAATATCACCAATTTGTGGACTAAGTTCTTACTCTCTATCCAAAATTCCAATAAATTATAAGCACAAGCTGAGAAGACATTGCTTGGTTCTAAACTCATAAAAACTGGATATTTATGGCGTTCCTCTCTATAGCATGGCTGTTAGCATCTAGAATGTCACCCTTTCTAATGAAGCTTAGAACCACTAACCTTTCTCTTGACAAATCAGTTTTATTTCCTAGTCAAGTGAAATCTATCAAAGACTGTGTGTGTCTTTTGAATTTTGGCATGAGCACATTTAATTCCTATCCTGAGTTCAGGAGGCACCCATGTTTAACAGCTTCCTGCCACATTGTTCCTACACAAGACTCAATAGCTATAACTAACTATTTTATAATTCCAAACCAAAGATACATACTTGTAAGTGATTTACCCAAGATTGCATGTTTGCCCAGTGTGGGACATAAATCCCCAGCCTCTTGAGCCTCTTACTTATCACTGCTTTCTAAGAGAAATTAATCATAGGTTTTTGTTATAAATGGTAAGAGAAGAGACAGTGCCCTATTCTTCCTGTTTCCAAGTGTAAAACAAATTATAGGTACCTTGTAGTCTCTCTACCTGTCCCTCTTCCTCTATCCCTGTCTCTCTCTCTGCCTCTTTTTCACCCTGTGACCCAATTCCAAGACAAGGGAGCATCCCCAAAGATTCAAATTATTCCACTTGCTTCCTGACTGCAGCAAAAACAAGGAATTGATGTACCTGTATCTTAAATATGCGAAGGTTTAGGGAATGGGAGTTGGGAAATTTTTTTTTTACCACATCCCCACTGATGTCTTGATAGTGAAACTTAAAACCCTGCATGGAGCTGTTCTTCTGGCTTCTTGTGCACAAAGCCACCAGGCTGCTTTAGCTGTGTTTTTGTAAAGCTTTAAAATCAGATTTCATTATGCCTCACATTGTCCCAGATCCTGGGCAGCAAGCACTAACATAAAATAAACGAACTCCTGCATCTCCTCACAGGTTTGGACCAGGGCTCACGGGCCACCTCCCTATGATCATTGTCATAGCTGAGATGAGACTGAGCATCAGCTAGTAGAAGGCTGCACTGTGCCTTCCGGCTGCCAACATGTTTGGTTTCACCTCTCTTCCACGCAAAGGCATAGCTGCAGGTTATCAAGCACAGAACCATGCCGGCTCCATCCTCTGTGAAATCCTAACAAAATGAGAGCAGTTGAGGAAGTGTTAGGCAGCAGTGTGAAACTATAATTAATTAATCAGAAGCATCAGCAAGAATTTTCTGAAGGCACTTTGACCAAGACCGTGGGGTTTGCAGAAACAAAGACACATATTGCTACAGTTGCTATAGCAACAAGCTGACAACATTTACTTTCTAGGAAAGGATTTAATAGTTTAATAAGTTTGGAAATTACTATGAGACCCTGAAGTTAAAGGTCAAGGTTAAAATAGATTAAAAGTTAATAATACCATGGGCTTTAATGATCCTACACTCAGAACTCTTTTGAAGACTAATATGACACCAGCCAATAAAATAAGACTGGATGCCATAAGGCAAGGATGGAGGCCACTGAGAAGGCATCTTTCAGAGCTCTGAGGTCCATCCCAAGGACTACCCACACAAAGGGCATGGGGAGAACACACTAAAAGAAAGAAGGCTGAAACAGAAGCCCACAGGCACCGAACACCCTTTGTTCTAATGCAAAGTTAAAGCCCTTAAGATTTACTCCTGCCTTAAATTTCCCAAACACTTTCCAAACCCAATAAAAAGGAGATAGTGCTGCTATAATGCTGCATTGCCTGATGTACTGCAGGAGGCTGGCAAAGGAATTCAAATAATACTTGCCACGATACCTTAATTTATAACTTTGGAATTAAGCCAAGAATACAGATGCACAGAAAATATGTTCACAGGTGCTAGAGCACGTGTGAACTACAAGCATCCTGTGGTGACATCCCAGGGGACGTCATCAGAAGAAATCACACTGAAGCAAGACAACATATTAACATTGCAGAAATGTAAAATACGTACTTACTATTTATTTACTGTCCAGTGTCCACTAATCACTAAACCTGCTCCCTGGTGTCATCTTTACAACAATGAGTGTATTAAGTAAGTGCAACTCAGAAATTAATCTTGCCCAAGAGGTGGGACACAAAAATATAAGCAATTCTTCCTGACTCTAGGGTCATTATTCTTCCCACAAGTCAATATAATCTAGATCAACACACAAGTCATTTGAACATAGGTCAATTGTGTGTATCTTACTTTTTCGTTTCCTTGGTTTTATATAACACACAAGTCATTTGAACATAGGCCAATTGTGTGCATCTTACTTGTTCGTTTCCTTGGCTTTACACGGCATAGATATCTGATTTCAGACAAACAACTTTAGGCTCCCTGTGGTCATATTGAGTTACTGATTCTCGTAGAGAAGAAATAAAGTGTCCTCAGACACTTAGGAGTCCCTAAAGGAAATTACTAATGCTATGCTATACTGACCAGAAGGCAACACAGAAATGCCGTGTGGGAAAAGGACCCAGGACCTGAGCAAGACAGACCTGGAGTGTGATGAGAGCTGGCACCCCTGTCGCTCAGGGACCTTGTTAGTAATGGAATTGCCTACCATTTGGCTCTATGATCAGCTCTGGCCTGCACTTGCACCACTTCCCTGGGGCTGAGTAAGACAGTCATTCATCATTCCAGTCTTCTGGAAAATACATACACATAAATAAGTAAACAAAGGTAAATTTTAAAGGCTTTTTTTTTAAGGTTTGGAAAAGCACAGCTTTTTACAGTCCCTCTAGCGTCAGGACAGTATGTGAATATATAACTCCTTTCTTTCACTCCCTACATTAACCTATCAATGCCCCTACACTAATTGGAATTAATAAAGACAGTACTAATAGACTCAATATTCTACAAAAACATTTTCACTGATTAGGAAATGCCAGTGATTTGGAATTGTCTCCATGACTCACTCTCAAGCACAGTCTGTTGTCTTTCAAAACAGGGAAAATGTCCTTATTTAGCCTGAGAAATGACAATAGTTTCAAAATCTCCATGAAAATTCTAAACTGAGAGAATGGCTCTTCTCCTCCATACACATGCACATACAAATACATATGGAGCAACTGCTATGCTAATTCCATTTCACTCTCTCAATTATCCTGCTTACAGTTGATCAAGAGTGAGGACCTGCCTGCCTACAGGGACATAAGCATCCATATTTAAGGTAACAGTCATGGGCCATTGAGAAAGAGTTCCTTCCTCTGCATTTTTATGAAGCTTAAATGCTTATCTGGATGGTGATTAATGTTCCCTCTGTAATTAAGTGAAAACTAAGTCTTCAGCCCCCATGCCTCCCCACTTACCAAGCCACACCTGACTTACCACCAACCTCCCATGAACACATTGACAAAGTGCTTTCTGAACTAAAAGTGAGCATGTGTAGTAAACTTAAGTATATTTTCTTCTTAATATTTACTATCTCTTATGAACTATACTTTGATGATTTTTTTATTGATCTTGCTACGACAACCCCCATACAGAAATGGCTAGCTATTATAAGTATGAAAAATCTTTCACTGTAACAAGCAATCAGATAGAAACAGCAAAAATAGGTAGGTAGATCATGTGGTTTTGATGGTGGTGGGTTATTTTTGCGGGGGGGAGGCTCAGTTGCTTTTTCATTTTAGAGTAGTAGTGATTAAGCATCTGGCGTTATGCTTGTTAACAAGCACTCTACCAACAAATTTAATGTAATATTTCTTTCAGTAGCTCACCAGATGCAGCCTCCAGCTCTCAGTATCTAGTTTTAATGATAGCTAAATAAACGCGCTAGTCCTCACACACAGCCTTTGTTGACTAGCATAAATATCAAGCAAAAAAGAAAAACCACCTTATGTTTGAGAGCCAGTGACCTTGGCCACTGAACTAAATGTCTAGCCGTCTTGGAGATCAAGAGGACCACTGTGCAAACAGAAGATGATAAACAAAGAAGTCTGGGGTTGCCTTTGGGGACAACCTCACTACACCGTCCCAATTTCTTCCTTAGATGGTTTTTCTGAGAGAAGCTCTAACACTCAGTAAGAATAGATAAAGCTGTTTGGTGTCAAAGTGTTACCTAACTCAGCCTGGTGGGTGCTAGAAATATAAATAAAATTATCCATAAGTGGAAAATATCAAGAAAAGAAGGAATTCTGGTGATTGACTGAGAGAATTGAAAATTGTAGACTGAGAAAAATAGGAAGTCAATCAAAGGAGCTCTCCAAGGAGGGAAGTTTAACTCCAAAAGAGAAAGAAACACTTTGAACAAACTACAGATTACAGGTTTAAACAGGGCAAATCAGACACTTGTTGTCCACCCAGATCTGTTGCTTCCAACTTTCCACAGAAACAATGTTTATCCTCTATTTATACATTGACCAAACCTTGTTTGAGCCTGGAACCTGTAGGAAGGGGTTGGGTCAGGTAGACACAAAACACAGATCTTGCTCCAAAGGAAATAAGAAAATTTATTCTGAAGTAAATAGGGCAGTCATGGCCCAAGAACACAGGTGCAAGTTGCCCTGTATAGTGATTTGAAATGAGAAAAATCCCTCCATAGACTCAGGCATTTGAATACTTGTTCCCAGTTTGTGACATCATTTCGGTGGTTTAGGAGGTGTGGCCTTCCTGGAGGAAGCACTGTCACTGGAAGCAGGCTTTTAGAGTGCATAGCCTCGCCCTACTTTCAGTTTGCTGTCTCTGCTTGCTGTTTGGTGATAAACATGTGATCTCCCACCTTTCTGCTCCAGCCACCAGGCCTGTCCTGTGATACAATGTATCCCTACCATGATAAACAACTTTGCCTCTGAAATAGTGAACCAAAATAAACTCATCCCTAAGTTGCTTTGGTCATAGCATTTTATCGCAACAACAGAAAAAGTAACTAGTATATTTGACATGTTAATGACATCATAATGACATATTCTGTCATAGAAGTTACAATAACTTCCATAGCCATGGGGCAGAAAGAAATGGTAAGAGACCTTATGCAAAATACTTTAGCAGCAAAAGCAGGAAGCTGGGTTATCCTTTCCATAAGGTTACAACAGTATGGACAATCCTTTCTGTAAGTGGCAAATGTTACATATATATATATATATATATATATATATATATATATATATATATATATATATATATATATAGTTTTATGATTGTTGGAAGGTCTGGTGTGGTTAACAATACATCCCAAAGTGTTATCTAACCAAACAGGGAGTTTGGTCAGATAGAGAAGTTGGTAATCAGTCATTTATAAAAAGACTAAAGATGATCGAGGATAATTTGTCTGTCAACTTGTCACATTTCACCTCTCACTCATGAAGGTCTAGTCCAGTGGTTCTCAACCTATGGATCATGACCCCTTTGGCAAACCTCTATCTCCAAAAATATTTACAATTCAAAACAGCAGCAAAATTACAGTTATGAAGTAGCAACAAAAATAATTTTATGGTTGGGATCACCACAACATGAGGAACTGTACTAAATGATCACAGCCTTGGGAAGGTTAAGGACCACTGATCTAGTCTGTCACGTACTGCTTACGGTTAGAGAGAACTTCAGTCACCAGGCAGAGCTCCATGGATGAGATTAGTGTCCCTATAAAGAAAACCTCATATATCTGCCCTGTGCTTTCTACCACATGAGGACCAAGTAATAGGAACAACTGGGAATCGGGAAGCAGGCTCCCATCAGCTGCCAAATCTCCTGTAAATATACATATTTTGGTTATTTCAGCTTCCACAACTCAGAGAAACTTCTCTCATTTCCAAGCCATTCGGTCCATAGGATTTATTTGTTACACAAATGCAAAGACCTTCCTCTTACACAGAAAGATAAGCTAAGATAGTAAGATTCTTTCTCAAACAGGTTACATGGGCAACAGCATAGAAATAAGACAAATTAGAGGCAAGAATTAAGGGTCATGTCATTAGCATAGGAGGATGAGTATTATGGACCATGGGATTCCTAAGCAAATTTAAATATATATATGTGTGTGTGTGTGTGTGTGTTTGTGTGTGTGTGTGTGTGTGTGTACCATCTTACATATATATAAATCTGCTTCTAGAAAGAAATAAGGTACACGTAGTTAGTGATCAAACAGATACTCAGGGATGACCTACTGCAATGACCCCCAGAAAAGTGCAAAGTCATGCAGCTTATAGGATGCCCCACAACAAAGCCTGTGGCTACTTGTAAGGCAAAGCGACACACCTGATCTAGTAAGCCTTTCATTAACTGTCTTCACTCCTGTGTCATTCAGTGGACCTAGAGAAATGCCAAGAGGCTAGAGAGGAACTTCAAATACAGAAAAGAAAGAAACTCCTGCCTGTTGAAACAAGCAAGCAAGCAAACAAACAAACAAAAAACCATGAAAACCAGAAAGGGCTGAATAAAACTTTGGGAAAAAGTCTCTTTTAAGGGTTAAGAAATAAGGTTTCATGGTAAGTCTTTTCCTACATCTTTTAGAATACACAAAGGATTCTTCAATTTACAGTTGTGAGCAAAGAGCTGAGTGATTAAATGGCAGTTATACAGAGAAGAATAGCTTGTCTCATTTTATTTTATGACCAAGTTTCCCAAGTCTTCAAATTACAAACTCATTAGTCTAGACACCCTCACATACTCATAAAATCCAATCTTCCACCTTGCAGGGAGAACATAAACATGTCCTGTGCTTGAAGAACAGAAACATAATAAAAAATATTTATACTTCACTATATTTCACTGACAACAAAAGAAAAAAGTTTTTATGGTGATCCTTAGCTGAGGAACACTCTTTGCTGATGTTCCAAGACTTTAAGACTTCAATGTTTCATGAGAGAAAAGATTGGTGCATTCACTGTAGATGTTTGACCAACCAAAGGTAAAACAGCATTAACCTAAAAGATAAATAGAAGCCTGTTTACCAACTGAAACTCAAGACTTCTATTGACTTCTCAAAATGGGTCCCATCATCAAGCTCCCCTGATGGCCCCCCAAAGGGCTCCAGAGCTCTGACCACCATGTCGCACTTCAGCCAGAGAACGTAAGGAAGCAATGAGAAAGGTGCATTCCCAGCTATCAGGACATTTCCCAAATCTCACTTGTTCAGTCTTACATATTGTCCCAGTGAGGGAGTCTGTGTCTGTGCTAAAGCACTGTGACCAAGAGCAACTTGGAGTGGAAAGGGCTTGTTCTGCTTATAACTCTCGGGTCATATTCCATCACGAAGTCAGGGCCGGAACTGAAGCAGAACCCATGGAGGAAACATTGCTTACTGGCTTACTCCTTGTAGCTTGCCTAGCCTGTTTCCTTATAGAACTCAGGACCACCTGCTCAGTCCACTAATACTACACTCACAACAGACCTACCTATAGCACGATCCTAGGCTGGCGTTTTCCCAGTTAAGATTCCCTCTTCTCCAATATGTCTGGATTCGTGTCAGGTCTACAGAAACCATATATCTCATCAGCCACCATTTAGTTAAATGACCACCTACTGCAAGGAAAGTATGATGTCGTACAATCAAAATTTGGCATTTGAATTCTAACATTATGTAACTTAGCTACCTTGGGGGTTATTTCAGAATTTTCCCCTAAAGTCATTTTCATTTGTTCCATTTTCTGACTCCATCCTATAAACAAAAATGGCAATGATACTTTATCCTGATTCTGTTCTTGTCTTATGCCTATCCTATTATTTTATCTGATATTATCCTACTAAATGTATAAAAATATATAAAAAAATCAGTATTCTATTGTGAAGCAAGGAGGAGAAACTGAGGTCCCAGTGTAATTTATATTGCAAACTGAGACACGGTGTGGGTATAAGAAGGCAGCATTAGTAATTAGACCAGAAAATACATATAAATTGGTATATAGGAGTATCCTGGCAAAGAACAACTATTGAGATATAAGAAACAGACTCTACCACTACAATATTTCCATTTTAAAGCCAAATAATTAGCCAAACTTTCATAACATTTTACTTTTGCTTCTATTTTAGTGGCCAAAAAAAAGCAATCCTTAAAAAAAAAAAAGTTGCTTAACTTGACCCCAGCTTCACTGAAAATAAGCACCAAATCTAGAATTTAACTCATCACTTTCCAAGTCTTATAAATCTAAAGAAGGTCCCTAATTTTTAATAGCCCCTAATGCAGCTGCTATCAGCCACTGAAAACTACATTCTCTGGTGTCAAAATCCAGCCAATCCCAGCATACAAGAATGTACAGAGCGTGACTCCAGCTACACAAATGCTAAAAGGGGCAAAACCAGAGCTGTGGATACACACTGGTGCCTTAGAGCTAAGAAATCAGCTTCTGAGGGGCAGGCACATAGCTCAGGGTGGGGGAGCATCTGCATGACAGTGTGGTGGTTACGTAGGTGGCTCATTTGTTAAGCTCACTGAGCTGTGCACCTAAAGCTGACAGACTTATTATGTATGAATTACCTTTCAAGAACACTGCAAAGGGCCAAGTGTGTGTGTGTTTCCACTGTCTACTCTCAATCCAATATTCCTTTTTTTTTTTTTTTATGGGCTAGTCTGTGTTTATCTGCAATGAGCTGCAGCTCTTTTAAGTGTGTGTGTATGTGTGTGTGTGTGTGTGTGTGTGAGAGTGTGAGAGAGAGAGAGAGAGAGGAGAGAAAGAGAGAGAGAGAGAGAGAGAGAGAGAGAGAGAGAGAGAGAGAGAGAGAGAGAGAGAGACTCAACTCATAGATACCACAGCGGAGAACTGTGACACACATAGAGTAGAGGTTGGACACAGGTGGGAGAAGTCTCTTTGGGATGGTGTGGAGTTCAGAGAACAACTTGCCAGAGTTGGATCTCTCCTTCCCTGTGCAGGTGCTGGAGCTCAAATTCATGCCTTCAGCAAGTGCCTATACCCACTGGACCATCTGATCAGTCCCAGCTGTAAGTCTTGATTAAGCCTCTTCTCCAGGGACCACAGACACAGCTTTTCTAGCATGATACTTGTAGGATGCCACAAGCCTTATCATGTGGTTATGTTTAAATTTGTCCCTCTCTGTATTTGACTATTGTACTGACTGGTTTTGTGTCAACTTTACACAAGATTGAGTCATCAGAGAGGAAAAGCCTCAGTGAGGAAATGCCTCAATGCGACGCAGCTGTAAGGCATTTCCCCAAGTAGTGGTCAATGGGGGAGGGCCCAGCCCATTGTGAGTGGTGCCATCCCTGAACTGGTGGTCCTACGTTCTATAAGGAAGGAGGCTGAGCAAGCCAGAGGAGGCAAGACAGTAAGCAGCATCCACCATGACCTTTGCATTAGCTCCTGCCTCCAGGATCCTGCCCCGGCTTCCTTCAGTGGTGAGCAGCAATGTGGAAGTGTGAGGTGAATAAACCCATTCCTCTCCAACTTGCTTTTGGCTCATGGTGGTTTTTTTGTTTGGGGGGATTTTTGTTTGTTTGTTTGTTGGTTGGTTTTTTTTACAGCAATAGTAACTCTAACAAAGACAACTATCTGTATGTTTTGATTGGTGAATGATCAAAATTGTAGATTCTATACGAGCAGAGTAGCCATCCCTACAGTCACGAAAGCTTCCAGGAATAATCCTGGGATCTGAGATAGAAAACCCCCACATTCTTCTGAAGTTCCTTGCCTACAAGAAAGAAGCATTCAGCCAAGTCAATCTCAAACTGAATGCTATCTGAAGATGTGCTAAAGGGTGAAGCCATGGACCTCCAGGCTTCGGGATGATGGCTCTGGCAAAGACATAGGACATGGATCAGGAAACAGAATCAAGCACTAAGCCTCTGCAGTGGCCCTCGTGAAAACACAAGAGGCCCTTGCCCAGGGAGGCTGTGGGCGTAATCAGGCAAGGGTGAAATGAACTGAGGTAGTTTGGGAGCTGTAGAGGGTGGGGGGGAGTAGCCATGCTCTGTTCTCCCTCCACCCACCGCCCTCCAGACCAGACCCAGGGGTACGATGAGGAGGAAGAACAGTACATTCTGACAAATGAAGGTGTGGGCGGCTCTGGAACAGCCCACTGAGACATAGAAATTGCTATTCTCCCGCTGTAGCTGCCATTTCTTTCCCCGTCCCACTCACAGTATTTGGGTTTTTGTTTTTTTCCTTTCAACAACCTCGTATATTTCTGTAACAGCTAGGGAGCACTGACATTAAGGGTCTTGCAAATTCTTTCTTGTTAAGTGAGTTTCCATGTAAGCTGATACCATCAAGAAGTCAATTGTTGTTCTGCTGCCCTCTTCCAGTAATTCCGTCTCCTCCCTTTAATTTTCCTGGTTATTTTCCATTTGCTTTTTTTTTTTTTTCATCTTCTATACGATTGACAACATTTGTTCCCTCTCATTATATTTCCTGTTCTGCCGAGCCATTCTTTGTGGCAGGCTTATAAACTTTAACTCCCACTCTATCTCAGACTGAAAAGAAAATGAAAGTTCTTCCCATACTTTCTCTGGCCCTCTGTGTTAGTCTCAGCTACACTAGTTAAATGGAAAACAAATTAACTAAATTCAATTAGAACTTAATCTCCTTAATCTCATCCAGGAGTTCTGACTTCATCTGGGGGGACATATTCTCTCTGAGAAGATAAACTAACTGCCTGAGGCATCCCTGCTCTCCATGAATGTCTCTGTAATGACACATTACACATTGTGGTGGGAGACGACTAAGGTTTGTGATGCTTTTAGAAGACACAATGTGCTCTGCTTTTCCGGGTCTCCATGGCAACCTGAGGCTCCTGGGTATCTTTTCCCTGCTATGAGTATGCCTAACTTAACTCTCTTGTCCATGGGACTTGGATTTTTTGTTGTTGTTGTTGTTGTTGTTGTTTGTTTTTGTTTTTGTTTTTGTTTTTGGTCTGGTCTGTCTTGCCACAGCAAGTTCAGGTTAGCATAACCTTGACTCACTCGCTGCTGCTGCCATTTACCAGGTTCTCTGCATCATCTTCAGAGCTTCCTTTCCATGGGGGGCTTCTGTTCCCCAGCTAGAGAAGCTCAATTTAGCTTCGCACCTGAAGCCTTGGAGGCAGCTGAGAAAACTGTTGCCACCAGGTCTAGCTCTTCTTTTTTTTTTTATCTTATTTTTTTTATTAATTAATTTATTCATATTACATCTCAGTTGTTAGCCCATCCCTTGTATCCTCCCATTCCTCCCTTCCTCCCACTTCCCCCCTACTCCCCTCCCCTATGTCTGTGTCTGAGGAGGTCTAGCTCTTCTTGAGGCAAGATACAAAGAGAAGGAAAGTTAAGGAGACCTGGGAAGGGAAAAGACCCCTCACTCCAGAGTCTAGCTAAGAATCTTGTTCAGAATCAAGAGATCCCGCACAATTACCAAAACTGAGGTGAAAGTTTCCTATAGAGAGATCATATTCCTTTCATAGAGAGGTATTTTTCAAATAAGAACATTAAAATAGCAACAAACCATGCTTAAAGCCTGACCACATACAAAATTAAGTATGGTCTTACTCCCATACCCAATTTCTTCTAGAAATCTTTAAAAAAAATAGATGCCTATTAACTTTACATTAAATTATCCTATGCAACCCTCATGATCAGCTGTGAACTCATCCTGTGCACCTCAGAAACCACCACATGATCTCAAAACCTTGGTGATCCTTTTTTTTTTTTTTTTTTTAGCTTGGTAGTCCTTTAAGAGACAACTTCAGAGCCTACAAAAAGTATATACGTGACTCTTCTAAAGATACTCAAGCTGGGCGGTGGTGGTACATGCCTTTATTCACAGCACTCAGGAGGCAGAGACAGGTAGATCGCTGTGAGTTCAAGGCCAGCCTAGTCTACAAAGCAAGTCCAGGACAGGTAAGGCTACACAGAGAAACCCTGTCTCAAAAAAACAAAAATAAAGACACTCAAGTCCAGCATACTCAAGACACTCTGGGTGTGTCCCCGCTTTCCTGGGCCCCTTTCTTATCACTATGCTTAAATCTACATTAAAAACAACTTGCTTCTTACTGGCTATACCTGAAATCCTTTCCTGTGGTGAAGTCAAGAATTCCAACTCTCTGAAGAGAATTTTTCAAACTGTTGGAGACCAGAAACCTCGAATACCACCTCTGGCCCACACCCCATGCCAGAAACATTCTGACTATCCTGGGTAACTACAGTTCTGATCAAGCCTGGACTTAGTAAAAGGTGATGTGCGGTGTGATTGCATCACTCTGAACAGGTCTCAAACAGAGAAGCTGCCGGCCCTTGCCTTCCGTGTTCTCTCTACTAACCTATCTCCTTTGGAGCTATGAGAGGTCAATGACCCCACCAGGTATGATCCTCAGTGAGTTACTAAGGGCCATTGTGTTCCAGTTTCTTCAAATGCAAAATGGAAATAAGGCGTAAATTTGCCTCCTGGGGTCACAAAAGTATGGAAAGAGTTGGCGCACATACATAAGTGCATGTTCCTGTACATGTAGAAGCAATCACAGAGACGGTATTCAGCCTGTTGTCACGGGCTCTTCTCCATCTCCTTCTCACACATCTCTTGGAATTCCCTCTCTAGCATCATTCATAGTGGGCTGCTTCCATCTCTCCTACATCAACAGCAGCACTGACACCTTTCACTTAGCTGTGAGTGCTCAAAGGCATCTCTAAAGGAAATCAGAGCATTTTCTCAAGAAAGGTTTCCAGCACTACAAACCTGCCCCAGGAGTCTCTGCTGCTGTAAAGGAGGCTGACGGTCTTGTTGATCTATTCTTGCTATTTCCTCCCTTAAGATATTTTACTCTCTGCCTACTAACCCTCCCTATTCCACAGGAAGCTGGATACTTAGAGGAAAATAGGACAGAAGTCTTGAAAAGACAAAAGAAGACATTACAAAATTATTTTTAGTGCTTATTTATTTATTCAGTACTGGGAATTAAACTCAGAACGTGCCTGTGTTAAGCACACACTCCATCACTGAGCTATACTGCCAGGCCAAGAAATCTCCATGTTACTAATTTCCATTTGTAGTCTGTTTGGCTGTTCTCTATACTTAAAGAGCTCTCCAAGTAATCAAAATTATGTTCCAACTCCTCTGTTCTAGCCAGCTTAGCATTTGCATACCATGTCCTCTGGTTTTAAATTTAATAAACTGCAAACTTCATCTCTTGCCAATAATCCATGCCAAAACACGCATACATTAGAAACTATCTCTTGCTTTTTGCCCCCCAAGAGATTGTCTCTGCATAATTAAGTAAGTTTCATTTAAAAGATTCTATTACGAACAAACTATCAAAGAATGGCACAGATTTCAGTGGATACTATAGAATATGGCTATTGAGATTTTTGCTGACAGCAGACAATTAATTACTAGTGAGACTAAGTAGAAGGAAGGTAGTGCTGAGGTCCCAAATCCTGATGCAACTCTAAAGAGCTCAGGTCAGAGCCACACATCAGCTGCCACCACTAATTTACAGTAATATTCTCTGACCTATAGAAACAACCATCTAAATGGAGCCAGACTTGGATAAAGAACACAAGGTTTAACACAACAAGTGCTTAATGCTAATTACTACAGGCTAAGTATTAAAGCAATTTCTGCATCTTTGGGAAAGGAACAAGAGTGTAATTGACCTACTTGGGTGCAGTGCATGCATTCATGAACACTCAGGGTACATTCAGCTCCATCAACACATCCTGTACTTACCCCATCCAACTATTAGGTACCATTCACCGAGTGTCGCACATCCCATCAGGGTTACTTGACATAGCACTGAGCATAACTGTGACCAGGGAGCAAATTTCAATGTATTTATTCAAGATTAGCTACTGAAACATGAATTATCAGGAATGCAACAATCCAGGATGTTCATATATTGGATCAAAGCTTTCAAAATAAGGATTTATGGGTTTGGGGTATTTTGGGTTTGATGGTGATTGTTCTCTTTGAGACGGTGTCTCAATCAGAAGCCCAGGCTAGCCTGTAAGTTACTGTGTAGCCCAGAGTGGCCTCCAATTTAGTAATCCTCCCCCCTCAGCTCCACACGTGTTACCATCACAGGTGTGTGTCACACACCAGGCTCTGAGAAGTCAGGGTTTAAACAGATGCTGCTCGGTGTTTGAAAACGGGTGATCCCAAAACATTTTACCAGTCAAACTTCAGAGTAAACTTGAGTACATGTTTACAGCTGCAAAACCTGGCCCTGGGTTCTAAAACCTCTGCTTATTAATACTTAGGGCGTGGGCAACTTATCCACACTCACTCGGCCTTAGCTTTCTTGTCTGTCATTGGAGTGCTCATTAGAGAACTAAAGAATGTAGGAGCAATAGGATTTTGGGGATGCCATTATCCCAAGTTAGAGCTTTCCTTTCAACATTCTCAGGAGCACAAAAGCACCTACGTAATCATGGGGGAGGGGCTCAATGAAGACATGTGATAGATGACAGAAGATATAGATGATAGAGATAGATGAACATATAAGATGAAGACAGTCGTGACCACTGTACCAGGCACTACAATCAATTTAACTAAAATGAGAAACCACTCCATAGCTATGAGAGCGGGGGGGGTGGGGGGGGGGGTGGGGGGGGGAGGGGGGAGGGGAAGATAAGTAAATAAATGACCATGACAGTAACTAAAATCCAAAGCAATTAGCATTTTTGTATGCTGCTGGAGTGACACTCAGCTGTATTACTTTTGGAAGGCAGCTTCATATGGAATTAGTCTTGCCAGTGCTCCATGGTACCAAAATCCTGCTTGTGATAGCTAAGACTAATTAAAGCAATTGCTAAGGAAACAGAATGTATGTCAGGGCATCTTTATTGACAAGACATGCACAAATAAATAGTCACCAATTGGAAAAACAACAGTGGATCCACACAATAATGACCTCCACAGGTAATGACATGTACGGACCTTGAGAGCATTCTGGGAAGTCTGATTCCATTGCACGTCAGTCAGTAAAACATAGCTAAGCAAATGCCACAGTCTCAGAGACTATAGAAGAAACTAGCTACAGCACTATACAGATGCTTTTGGGGAGTTTTACAACTCATTTGTGGTTGTTTTGTGTATTTAGCCCTCAAAATGCATCAACCTGTCCTTATAATATAATAAAATTTTACTATCTGACTTTTTATGTATAATATATAATATTTATACCAATGTTAAAACTCTCTCCGGATATGATATGGTGGCATATGCTTATGCTCTTATGCTGATAATATTAGTACCCATTGGAGGCAGAATAGCAAATTCAAGGCCAGACATAGAAAGTCTAAAACTGTGCATGTGCACACTAAAATGAAAAGGAAGAGAGACTAACAAACTGTAAAATTAAATTCAAATGTTTTCACTGTTTCATGGTGTTTACACAAGTTACATAAAAATGTAACCATATAGGAACTTGAAATAATGTATATCATATAACTGCTTTTAAAAAAGTTACAATAAAAATTTGTAAAAAAAAATCTTTTTAGAGAAGGAAACACAATGTAGCCCAAAATTGAATCCAGAAGACAAAAATAATGATAAGACATAAAATTTGAACAATATTAATCAATTAAAATTAAGATGCCATACAGACAGCCAAGAGCAAAAATGAAATTAACATCACTCTTGAATCTGCAGTTAATATCCAAGTAAAATATTGTGAGCCTTAGCTGTAAGTTCAAACACAAAAATAGAAGCTTGAGATACTTGGAAAGTAGCATTTGCCAACACCGAAAAAAAGAAGATGTAACATCCCTCTGAAAGGTAATTCAAAAGATCTCCTAGTTTACAATTGTAAATTAAAATTACTTTGAATTTTTTTCTTATTTTATTAATAATTTGTTCACTTTACACTCCAATTGTAGCCCCCTCCCTCATCACCTCCTGCTCTCCCCCTCACTCCCTTAGTCCTCAGAAAAGGGGAGCCCCCCTCCCCTAACATTTGACCTCAGCCTATCAAGCCTCATCTGGACTGCCTGTTCCCCCTCCTCTGTGACTTGGCAAGGCCACCCCACCAGGGGGAAGTGAACAACATGTGGGCACCAGAGTCTATGTCAGAAGTAGTCCCTTCTCCCCATATTATGGGAGCCACCAGGAGACTGTGCTGCCTATCTACTACATCTGAGCAGAGGGTCTAGGTTCTCACCATGCATGGTCCTTGGTTTGATGCATCACTCTCTGCAGCACTCCCCACCTCCTCCACCTGGATTTGTTGGCTCCATTGGTCTCCTAGTGGAGTTCCTGTCCCCTCCAGGTCTTCTATCCCCAACTCTTCCATAAGACTCCCTGCATTCCACCCTGAAGTTTGGCTGTGTCTCTCAGCATCGGCCTGGATCCCCTGCTGGGTGGAGTCTTTCAGAGACCTCTATGGTCGGTTCCTGTCTTGTTCTTTCTCTTCAACTGCTCCCAGTGTCTATTTTATTTGTCCTTCTAAATGAGAATTAAGCATTCTTCCAAGGGTCCTTCTTGTTATTTAGCTTCTTTAGGTCTGTTTACGGTAGTGTGTTTATCCTGTATTATGTGGCTAATGTTCACTTATAAGTGAATATACAACATGCGTGTCTTTCTGGGTCTAGATTCCCTCACTCAGGATGATCATTTCTAGTTCTATCCATTTGCCTGAAATTTTCAAGATTTCCTTGTTTTTAGTAGCTGGGCAGTATTCCATTGTATAAATGCACTGCAGTTTCTTTATCCATTCTTCAGTTGACAGACCTCTAGGTTGTTTCCAGATTGTTATTACAATATACCAAAGGCTAACATAAACCTTCATATTTTCAATGACTTGCCACCTCCTAGTAATCCAGACCATGACAGTTAAACTACAGAACTGGCTTGCTTCTAATGAGCAAAATATGGTGAAATTATCAGATATTTCCTCTAAGATAAGACTGCGAGAAAACACAGCTCTTTTCTCAGTAGCAGGCTGTCTTCTGCTATCCCCCTTTACTTACTTTGATAAAACAAACCATCTTATAAGACACCAGATGAAGTTCACATGGCAAGAAACTGGTCTTCACCCACACTGCATGAGAAATGTAAGCCTTAGTCCAACAACCACCAAGGAAATGAATCATGCCTCCAAACCTTGTCTGTGAGCCTAAAGATGACAGTGGCCTTCTGACACTGGTAACTAGGGACACAAAATCTACATTGTACAAAATCAAACTGCATGTTATTGGCCAACAAAAATTATGAATAAATCTTGTTCTTTCAAAACACTAAGTTTTGGGGGCAACTTGTTACACAGTAGTAAATGAGTAACATAGAGAATTACATATATAATATATATGTATATGTACATATACATATGGGTATATAAATACATACATGTATGTTATATGTATATATATATATATATATATATACACATACATATCTTTTTTTTCTACTTGCCAGTCAAACTGTAAAACTTGATACTAAAATAAAATGTCCCAGGGATTGGCTATTTAGGTCAGTGGTGGAGAACTTGACTAGTAAGTTCAAAGCCCTGAGTTTGGCCCCAGTACCAGAAAAAAAGAGGGAGCCTAAAATAAAGTGATATGCTGAGAAATAAAAGTGCATGCCTATCTTATTTGTGGGCATAAGTGAGTGTCCTTAAACATTTGAAAATTAATCAGGTTTTTTTCATTACAATAAAAGAATAAAGGAAGAGATTGTGTAAACAATTTGGGATCTCTTCCCTGGAGAAGACTATTTCTCCTGCTCTCAGGATTCCTTGCCTGCCTGTAGTTCTCTGTCTAGGCTCAAAAGCCCAGAGAAGAAATATCCCTCTTCTGTGTTAGCATGCCTATTAGTGTCATCAGGGGTCAGGTCGTGTTTAGGAATCCCATGTTGGTCAGCCCTGAAGTCATTTACAATCAAGTAACCGTATATAGACTGAGCATGTTGTAGTTATATATTTAGGAAGACATATAGATATATGTGTATATTTGGATGTGCATGTGGCTAAAATCAAAGAGCTAGAGGAAATGAACTGACAAGTGAGCTGGGGACTGCGAGGTAGATGTGAAGGGTAAGAGAGAGGAAAGAGAAGAGAGAAAGGGTACAATTATATTTTAACTTCAAAACAGAACGTTTTAAAGTAAGAAATTATGATCATTTCAAAAAGTACAGGAAAATATTTTTATGTTTAACACTATGAAAAAAATTATTTTACAAACTAGGCTCAAAAGGGAATAAAATCCACCTCCGAGAGGTAGCTTAGTAGCAAAGGGCACTAGCTGCTCTTGTAGAGAACTGGATTTGGCTCTCAATACCCACAGTGACTTACAACTATCTGTAACTTCGCTTCCAGAAGTTTCAGTGCCCTCCTTCAGCCTCTTTGGGGACTGAAAACATTAGGAAGGTGTCAAGTATAAAGGAAAAATATACATAACAAGGAATAAATAAAAAGTGATGAATTTGAGAGGGAGCTGTGAGCAGAGGGAGGACGGACATGCAAAGGGCTGGAGGGAAAGGGGGAAGTGATTTAACTATAGCTAACTTTAAAAAGAGAAAGAAATCATTAAAGATAATGACTAGAAAAAAGACAAAATGATCATGACTCATACAGATGCTTGCATATGTAGATGGTTAAAATTATATAAAGATAAAACATGAACGTGTATTAAAAGGTTGATTCATGTAAGTTCGTTGTAAGAAAAATCTAATTGCATTTTCATAAATTATGAAAAACAACTAAAAACTGAACATTTTTATTGAAATACTTCAGCTGTTTGGTTTCCTCAGAAAGCAGATTCTGAGATGTTCCCATAACCTTTTGGAAATTTTTCTAAATATAATCAACTGTGGCAAATGGAGAAAAATAGGATTAGGCAAAGAAAGATTTTTGAATTCAAACATAATGAC